>NC_053026.1:77262996-77432048 GCF_003073215.2 Triticum urartu | reverse complement strand
GGTATTTTGTAGTGATTGTAACAATAGCAACGGGAAAGTAAATAAGCATAAACCAGTATATGGAAAGCTTGTAGGCATCGGATCAATGATGGATAATTATGCCGGATGCGGTTCATCATGTAATAGTCATAACATAGGTGACACAGAACTAGCTCCAATTCGTCAATGTAATGTAGGCATGTATTCCAAATATAGTCATACGTGCTTATGGAAAAGAACTTCCATGACATCTTTTGTCCTACCCTCTCGTGGCAGCGGGGTCCTAATGGAAACTAAGGGATATTAAGGCCTCCTTTTAATAGAGAACCGGAACAAAGCATTAGCACATAGTGAATACATGAACTCCTCAAACTACGGTCATCACCAGTAAGTATCCCGATTATTGTCACTTCGGGGTTAACGGATCATAACACATAATAGGTGACTATAGACTTGCAAGATAGGATCTAGAACTCTCATATATTGATGAGAACATAATAGGTTCAGATCTGAACTCGTGGCACTCGGGCCCTAGTGACAAGCATTAAGCATAGCAAAGTCATAGCAACATCAATCTCAGAACATAGTGGATACTAGGGATCAAACCCTAACAAAACTAACTCAATTACATGGTGAATCTCATCCAACCCATCACCGTCAAGCAAGCCTACGATGGAATTACTCACGCACGGCGGTGAGCATCATGAAATTGGTGATGGAGGATGGTTGATGATGACGACGGCGACAAATCCCCCTCTCCGGAGCCCCGAACAGACTCCAGATCAGCCCTCCCGAGAGGTTTTAGGGCTTGGCGGCGGCTCCGTATCGTAAAACGTGATGATTTCTTCTCTCCTATTTTTTTCTCCACGAAAGCAGTTATATAGAGTTGGAGTTGGAGTCGGGGGGTCTCCAGGGGGCCCACGAGGTAGGGGGGCGCGCCCTAGGGGGGCGCCCCCCACCCTCGTGAGAAGGGTGTGGGCCCCCTGGTCTTCATCTTTGGCGAGGATTTTTTATTATTTATTGTAAGGTATTCCGTGGAGTTTCATGTCATTTCGAGAACTTTTGTTTTCTGCACATAAAACAACATCATGGCAATTCTGTTGAAAACAGCGTCAGTCCGGGTTAGTTCCATTCAAATCATACAGGTTAGAGTCCAAAACAAGGGAAAAAGTGTTTGGAAAAGTAGATATGTTGGAGACGTATCAGTAACCGACCTTGTGTAACCCTAGCCCCCTCCGGTGTCTATATAAACCGGAGGGTTTTAGTCCGTAGGACAACAGACAATCATACCATAGGCTAGCTTCTAGGGTTTAGCCTCTCTGATCTCGTGGTAGATCAACTATTGTAATACTCATATCATCAAGAATAATCAAGCAGGACGTAGGGTTTTACCTCCATCAAGAGGGCCCGAACCTGGGTAAGTATCGTGTCCCCTGCCTTCTGTTACCATCCGCCTTAGATGCATAGTTCGGGACCCCCTACCTGAGATCCGCCGGTTTTGATACCGACAGCGGGTACATCGCGCTTCCTGACCGGTTTGGCAGTGAACCATGGCGACGTTTTGACCTTCGTCTAGGATCCTGATGCAGCGGGACGAGGCGCCACCTAAGGGGTTGCACCACCAGCTAGTGCTCGCCGCCTCCAGTGAGGCCATGGTCACGCGCCTCGAGCCACCAGCCCCATCAGATCTAAGCGCCATTTGAGTGGATGTAATGGATTCCCATTTGATCGAGTCCATCCACAGTCGGGCGCACTCCTCCTAGGAGCGGCAGAGAGCCATGCATGCGACTATCTCCTCCTCGTCCCCGCATGGTGCAAGGTCCCAGTTGATGGATGAGAAGATCTTAAAGTTTGATCCACTGACTGACATGCAGGAGAAGTTCAGAGCTCGTCAAATAGGAGATTGGGGACAAGTTGGAGTGGCCATGGTTTCGTCCGGTGTGCGGATAGGGATGAATATATATATATATATATATATATATGGGGTCAGGGTTGGCCATAGTGGGCCGGATCCGAAGTGGCGAATGCGTTCGAGCACATCCGGGCATCCCCATATCCGCCCCACATATGGGTCAGGTATGGGGATTATTGGTCAGCCTGGATGTTTGTGTTGCGTTTGTGGCGGCCGGTTGGATGCCTTTTTCTGTCCAAACGGTGTCCGGGCAGGCCGTCCGGACATTTTGAACAGATATGGGGCGTCCGTTCGTAGATGCTCTTACCTGGCTAACAAGTTTTTTTCGAGGCGACCCTACTAACTGGTTTTTTTAGGTAACCCTCCTAACTAGTGATTTTGAACTTTCATTAGAGCAACTCCAATAGCACCCCTAAAAAACTTGCCGTAAAACCCGTTTTACAGGAGAACAATATAATTTAGAGGAAATTGTCTCACACATACTTTTCTTAGTTTCAGTAAATATCTTCTCGCAAAATATTCCTTTTCTATTTTCAATTGAAAATAGCTTAAACTAATAGCTTACGGCCAGCAAGTCAGTGGCACGCTGGTGAAACTCGTTGTAGTGACGGTAATCGGCGACAATGGGTTTGCGTCAGCGGCAATGATGTGGTAGTGATGCAAGACCGCGGCGACGTCATCACGGCGGTGTGGTGGCATGGTGTCCGACATGAAAAGTGCAAGGAGTTTTAGCCTGTCGACTTGGACAACGGTCAATTTTGGAACTTTCTGTATCATTTTGGTGGGCGGATAACCGCCCGAAACTTCACATTGCGTTGTGTCGGACCACCTCTCCTGCACGTGCCGCCACACCGCACTGCCCCGCCCTGCCGCGCTCGCCGTGATGCGCCGTTACACACTGCTGCCGCTCGATGCCACGCGCTCGCCGTCATGCCCCTGTCAATGACTTGCGGGCCCTAGGTTTTTTAATAAAAAAATAAAAAATAAAGTTTTTAGGGGATGATGTTTACGAGAACTGAGAAAAGTGGTAAAAAAACTTCCTGTAAATTATACGGTCATCCTAAAAAATGACTTCTTACTGGAAGTTTTTAGGGGAGCTATTTTTTTTAGACAAACTCGCAAAGCCTTTATTAACCCGTCACAATATTTACAGGGACGAAAGAAAGATTTCCCGGTTGACCTAACCAAACATGGCGGCCAACCTGGAGAGTAAGTGCATGCTTTGCGAGGTTGTGAGCTTCAAAATTGGAGCTCCTAAATTCATGAACTACGTTAAAGAAATGAAACTCTGAAGATCTATCACTAATTTCCTTGATCACCGACCCATACGCCACTGACGTGCCCTTGCTCACGTCATCTACCACCGTCTTGAAATCCGATGCGACATGGATATCTTGGACATAAAGATCTGCCGCTAGTGACAAAGCTTCCCTTATTGCCATCGCTTCAAGTGTTGCTGGATCGATGATATGCTTTACCACAATGGCCGACGCACCAAGAAAACTCCCCTGCTGATCTCTACATACTGAAGCAATAGCGCCATACTTGCTCCTCAAAGAGATAGCAGCATCTGCATAACTTTGCACAGCCCTGATGAGGAGGGAGCCAGGTTGACGGTCTTGAAACAGGCACTGTCATAGGACGTTGAGTCCTACAGCTCACTTGCTTCAATTCTGACAAATATTTCGTTATGAAGCTGTTGGTGGCGAAAGGTGATTGGAAAATATCCTCGTACACAGCTTTCCTCCGCGCACCCCATATATCCCAGGACGTAACCACCAAACGAGTGAACTCTTCCTCGTCTAATATTTCATGCAAAGCAAACAGCCATGCCTTCGGATCCTCCTCTTGGCTAGCAACGACTTTCTCCACAAATTCCTCCGGTGCAAGGGCCCAAATGCTTCTCAACATAGAACATGTCATAAGCGCATGCCTCCATGTATCTCGAGCCCCACGGATTCTGCATGTATCCTGATCAGCCATGTTTCTATGATGTAGCACGTCGCCGGTCAGCATCGACTGTCTCGCTAGCCTCCAAACAAACATCCTAAGTTTTGAGGAAACCTGTAAGTGCCAAATCGCCAACCACTTCTCACTCTCCCTTGCTGATGGACCTTCCTCTTGATAAAGCCACCTTTCCCTGCTCAACTTGGTCTGCAAGATCATCTTATATGCCGACCGGACGGTGAAAACACCCCGGTCTTCCTCATGCCACGCCCAAAAATCCATCACGTTCCTTGTGCACAAAGGTATTTTCAAAATCTCCTCTGCATCAAAAGGAGTAAAGACCGACCGCAATAATCCCTCATTCCATTCAGCAGTAGCTGACATGATGTAGTCTGAGACTTTAGTTGGAGGGTTAGGGACTAAGGATGTAATCGGGCGTTTGAAATTGTCTCTCGGTATCCAATTGTGTGTCCACACGTCGGTCTCCTCTCCATTGCCAATCCTCCTTATAATTCCTTGGGCCAAGATATCCCTCCCATCCAAAACTGCTCGCCAAATCTGAGAAGGGTGAGTTCCCAATTTAGCTTCCAGTAAAGTACATTGAGGATAGTAAACAGATTTCAAAAATCTAGCACTCAAAGATGTCTCATCTGTCATTAGCCGCCAGGATTGTCTGGCCAAGAGTGCTAAGTTGAATATCTCCAGGTCACGAAACCCCAATCCTCCCAAGTGTTTTGGCCTAGTCATCGTATCCCATGCAACCCAGCTAGGCTTCCTCTTTACGTTCTTGCTTCCCCACCAAAACTGCCGTATGATAGAAGTAATATTCTCACATAAACCCCTTGGCAAACGGAAACATGACATGGAGAACACTGGAATAGCTTGTGCAATGGACTTGATCAACACTTCTTTACCAGCAGCTGACAGAAGCTTCTCCATCCACCCTTTAATTTTTCCCATACACGATCTCTCAAATACTTGAAGGTGCCATTTTTTGAGTGTCCTACTTCAGTAGGCATTCCCAAATAGCATTCACTCAAAGACTCATTGTGCACATGCAAAGAATTTTTTATCTCTTCCTTCAGAATTGTGGGGCAGCACTTGCTAAAGAAGATTGAAGATTTATCATGGTTTATCCTCTGTTCTGATGCATTACAATATGTATCCAACAGGTTTGACACTGCAACTGATCCCTCCACACTAGCCTTGAACAACAACAGGCTGTCATCTGCAAATAACAGGTGGTTTATGGTGGGTGCCGTTGGGGCCACCTTAATACCTGCAATTGATGACTCAGAACTGGATTTCAGGAGGCACGAAAGGCCCTCTGCTGCAATCAAGAATAAGTAAGGGGATATTGGGTCTCCCTGCCGAATACCTCTCATCGGCTTAAAAGATTCAAGTTTCTCTCCCTTGAAAAGGACTGAGAAAGATACTGAAGAAACAAAATCCATAACTGTATTGATCCACTGATGTGAGAATCCCAGCTTAGCCATAATGCCCTTCAGATATGGCCATTCCAGTCTATCATATGCTTTCATCATATCTAATTTCAAAGCACAGAAACTGTTTGACTTTGATTTTGACTTTTTCATGAAATGCAAACATTCATAAGCACATATGATATTGTCTTTGATAAGTCTTCCAGGAACAAAAGCAGATTGCTCCTCAGAAATTATGTGAGGCAGCACTAACTTAAGTCTGTTGGCCACAACCTTAGAAGCAATTTTATATAGAACATTGCAGAGACTTATTGGACGAAGCTGTGATAACAGAGAGGGGCTGATTACCTTTGGTATTAAAACCAAAATTGTATCGTTGATTCCCTCCGGGGTTTCCTCTCCCCGTACAATACGAAGCACAATCCTCGTGACATCCTCACCGCAGATATCCCAGTTACGTTGATAGAAATGAGCAAGAAAATCATCAGGGCCCGGTGCCTTTGTAGGGAACATCTGGAATAGCGCTGTTTTTACCTCCTGGGCAGTATACTCAGCGTTCAGACTTGCGTCAAAAACCTTTACTGGCAGTAAACTTTAGGGGAGCTATTTGAATTAGGCAATCTTACTCGTCAAGCTGGAAACCTCAGCGCAAGCAACATAATAAGCAGAAAGGCCCGGCCCACTGCACTGCCCTCCTTCCTCCGACAGGTGAAAGGAAAAAAAACTCAAACCGAAAGGTCGAGACCACGAGTGCGGCGGCGCTCCACCCACCTGTGCCCTAGTCCGGCCGCCGGCCAGACATGGAGGCGCGCGGTCCTATGCCGAAGAGGACGAAATTTACGGCGCCCCCCTCCGCCCACAACCAACAACCGCCGCCCGGAGCGGGCGAGGATGAAGAAAGCGCCGACCGCATCAGCAACCTCCCCGACGCCATCCTCGGCGAGATCGTCTCCCGCCTCCCCACCAACCAAGGCGCCCGCACCCAGATCCTCGCGCACCGGTGGCGCCACATCTGGAGCTCCGCGCCTCTTAGCATCGACTGCGAGGGCCTCCCCGCCGATAACGAGGTACTCGCCGGCATCGTCTCGCGCACGGTTTCAACGCATCCGCCCCCCTGCCGCCGCTTCTGCGTCCCCTCGTGCTTCCTCGGCGACCGAGCCTCCACGGTGGACAAATGGCTCCGAACCCCCGCCCTGGACAACCTCCAGGAGCTGGAGTTCTGGTTCAAGCCGTACTATCGACCGCAGCCGCTGCAGCATCCGCCACCATCGTCCATGTTCCGCTTCTCGGCCACGCTCTGTGTTGCCACCATTGGAAACTGCAACCTTCCGGACAGCACCGTCCAAGGGCTTCACTTCCCCCTGCTTAAGCAGCTCGGACTTGAACTTGTCAGCATCTCGGAGTGCTCACTGCACAGCTTGATTGCCAGTTGCCCTGCTTTGGAGTGCTTGCTGATTAGCCATGGATTCGGCTTTCGCTGCCTCAGGATCAACTCCCTTACCCTTAGAAGCTTTGCTGTCAAGAACTATCGGAAAGGCAATGACCAGTTAAAGGAACTCATTGTCGAGAATGCACCTTGCCTTCAAAGGTTGCTGCATGTTGATTTTGACTATGGTCTGCATATATCGGTAGTGTCCGCGCCTAAACTGGAGAGCATAGGCTGCCTTTCGGATGGGTTTTACATTTCCAAAGAGGATGATCTCTCCAGACTCGTGTTTGGCTCCACGGTTATTCAGGTACTCGTGTTTGGCCATCCTACTTGTTGCCTTCATGAGGCTTCTCAGTTTTATCTCTGTCTGCAGGAAAAATAACACCATGTGCACTTGTCGTTGGCCTAATTTTGTCTATGATGCTTGATGAAGGGCTTGCGTGTCGATAGACTGACAACGGTGGTGCACACAGTGAAGAATTTAGCTGTCAATATGAAGCTTCTTAGTTTGGATACAGTTATCGAGTTGATGCGATGCTTTCCGTGCTTGGAGAAGATGTACATTGAGGTGAAAGTTCTTCATTTATAATTCTTTGCCTTCAAATGCTCATTTGATCTACTTGCTGAACCGAAGTGGTTGGTTTCCATTTGTCCATGTTCTTTTTCAGTCAGAGTCGAAGAAGGAAAAAAGTGTGCGCGGTCGCAGACACCGGAATCTTACCAAATGTCCTAACATCCGTCTAAAGACAATAGTATTTGAATGTTATGAGGGTATTAAGTCTGACATTGAATTTGCTTCATTCTTTGTACTGAACGCTACAGTGCTTGAGTTAATGACACTTCAGATCGGGGCCAGGGATTACAATGAAAAATTCTTGGCAGAACAACGTAGGAAGCTTCAGCTAGAAAACAAGGCTTCAAGAGGTGCTCGGTTTCATTTTACAACTGATAGATGTGCCCGTGGTGTTTGGGATGTGCATCATGTCCGTGACTTGGATTTAACTGATCCATTTGTATGAGTAAAGTGGCTCTTGTCCATTTTGGAATTGTTCTTCAATGTTAACCTATCTCAGTTATTATTCTGGCAAAACTTGATTGCTTTTGGTGTTTGCCGTTGTTGTATGTTTATATTATCTGAAACCTCAAACATTTAAACTAGCTGTTTGTGTCTTATGATATAACATGTGGCAGCCTTGCAATTTATGAAGCACAGGGTAATCTGATTGTAATATTGAGGACTAACTAAGAATGGTAGGGTAGCTACAACTTATTTTGATTTCTGGTGAAACACCACCAACGTATGGGAAATCTGCCCGACCAGTGCTCATAATCTGGAGTAAAAGGATTTGAGTGCAGTTCCTTTTTATATAACATATGGCTGAATATTGTTATAATTCAAGTTTTGTGTGGTCATTTAAGTCAAAGTTGTGCTTCGAGTCTAATTTATCATGTTTTCTAATCGAAAGAGGAACATATGCATGCCCTGTGTTGTTTTGGCAAGGAAATCAATTGTCCATCAGTACTAGCGTGCTATACTTTTGCTTCTAAGAAATTTTCTTTAAATTTATTTGCTAATCTTAGCATTGACGGCCTTGTTCGGTTGGGCATCATGACTGAAAATTCATGATTGTGTGACCAGCATAGTGTTTTCATTTCGGAGTATTTTGGGACTTGACTAAATTTCAATCTTGTTTGGCAAATATTTGCCTACATCTTCTGCGCGGGGTACATCTATGTATTATGTATATCATCATTCTGCACTTCTGCACAAGCAAATGCTTGTTTACTGCCGAAATGAAAAGGAAGCTGCCTGAATCGTAGCACCATGCTTCGCTTTTCCACACTGCACACAACACAAAAGGCTTCATTACTATATTTTTTTCGAATACGCAGAGCTTGTGTGTTTCCCCATTAATAGGAGAGTGAAAAATTACAATGGTTGGTGCATCGTGCAGCACATACACGGCATGGGGTGTGCAAGATGGCCCGAGCAGAAAGAAAGGCGTTGCTCCTGAGCAGAAAAGTTATTTTTTTTGTGGCGCCGGCTTGTGTGTTTCCCCATTTCTAAATGCTTCTAAATAGCGTTGCACGACACATTTTTTTTTGTCTTTTTTGCACACATCACAAAAAAAGTTATTTTCCGCGAAACTTTATGCACGCACATAGAATATGAAGACGTACCAGTGCAACATTTTTCAGATTTTTTTAGCATTTAGAAATGTGTTTTTCAAAGTGGGTTCATATGTACCGGGTTCATCCATGCACTTCTTGTTGCTCAACCCCAACAATAGGAAAGATTACAGCTCCAGGAGATACTTAATCATTGTTGTGGCGCTGGCTTTGGCCCAAAAACACGCCTCATTGTGGATGTCGTGGACAAGACAAGAGAGGAAGGGTTGCTGCCCATCGAAGATGTGTCCGTCACGATGTCTCCAAATGGTCCAGGCAGGCCGTGAGCATGATATTGGAGGGGAGACCTCGACGATGCTCGGTAGGGGCAAGCGAGCAGGATGGCAGGAAGTCGCCCACCAGTCAAAGAAGCTCATCACCGGGCAAGCCAGCTTGGCCATGGATCGGCAAAGCACATCATGCCAGACCCGGCAAGAAGGTGATGCATATCCCCAGGAACCTGATCACATAGCACAAATCACTCTTCATGGGGCGAGCAAGACGGGCCGCCGTCCAACAACTGTCTTGGAAGGCGAGGAAGGTGAACACCTTGATGCGGAGAGGCACCCAAGTCTTCCAAGTGATGCGCTAGCAGGGCTTTGTGATCAAGCCTTGAAAGAGGGCAAGACAAACGATTTGGCAAAGTACGTACCGGAATTAGTCCAACGCCATCGAAGCACATCTGGCCCCTCGGTAAGCTGGAGCCTGGAGGGGGTGAAGATGCCGCCAAAGCGTCACACATTGCACCAAGGCGACATGTCCAAGAGCACCATGAATATCCTGCACCCAGGCGTGATCGGTCAACCCTTGGCATATAGTGCGGTCCCCAAGCCTACGCTTAGGAACACGTGCATGGACTAGGGGTGCCATCAGATTTCCCATCAAGCCATGCATAAGTACAGAAGCGGCAAGAGTTGTCGTCCCTCGGCGACCATGGAAGCCGAAGCTCTGAAGATTCGGAGAGCCTTCGCATCAGCAGAAAGTAGGGGGTGGTGAACAGTAACATGGAAAAATAGTAATTTTTTTTCAAAAAGTTATGATTTTTTGTGTGAATGTTAGTGTTAGTGTCGCAAGTATGCTTAACAATTTTCATGCGAAGCGAAGCAACAGTGTTTAATCGGTGAAAAAAATTTAGGGCGACATCTGGGGGTAAAATTTGGTGTTCATTGTTTTTTTTTGCACAGGCCAAAATATTTGATATTTTTTCTCAAAAATTTACAGGTAGCATTTAGATATGACTCACAACACATAAATCCTTTATCTTGATCCTTTTTGAACATTCTAAAAATCATTTTTGGGCCCATATTGAATTTCCGCGTCACTACTCGTTTCACATAATATTTTCAGAAGCCCTCATTTTGGGCCCATATTTCCAACAATCAAGCCCAGCTCAAAGGAACAAAGCATCCGCAGCCTTCCGGTGAAGTTTTTCAAACGCAACCCCGGTCCTCGAGGTAAAAGCACGGCAGACCCAGAAACTTATCGGGTGTGTGATGTTTTGGTCCACAAACTTGTAAAACCTCACGCCGCCATCCACAAACTTGCAGCCGACGTGCAAAAAAACCCAAAGCCAGTCCTGACACGACATCTAGCGGAGGCGGGGCTGAGGCGGGCGTCGCCCGTGTTTGCAGAAACCCCCCTAGGCTTAACAGTAATAAACCCGCACCCCACATCTCTCGTTCCCCATTCCAGCTGCAGCCAAATCCCTAGTAATGAACTTTGGGCGTCGTCTCTATCGTGCCGCCCGTACTACTGTCAGCAAGAAGAGCCACGCAGCGACATCCTCGAGGCCAATGGCAGCTTCCCGCAAGTGGCTGCTCCCCTCCGTCGGGCTGCAGAAGCAGAGTGCGCAGCCAGAGAGCGAGCAAGGGCAGCGACAAGTTCCTAGGCCTGTTGTGCTTCTGCTGTTGGGCGATACAGAGGGAGAGACACTAGGGATTTGGCTGCCGCTGGAATGGGGAACGAGAGAGATGTGGGATGCGGGTTTATTATTGTTAAGCCCAAGGAGGTTTCTGCAAAAGCAGGCAACGACCGTTTCGGCTCCGCCTTCGCCAAATGTCGTGTCAGGATTGGCTTTGGCTTTGAGTGTGGAGTTTTGCAAGTTTGTGGGCTGAAACATCACGCGCCTGACAAGTTCGTGTGCCTGCCGTGCTTTTACCTCCCGATCCTCCCCTGCTTCATTCCTCCGGCCCCGCCCAGCTGCGGTGCGCATCTGAGATATGCGGCGGCGCGAGCCTCCTCCGCCACTGCCGGCGGCCGGCGGCCCTATGACCCGAAGAAGAAAGTTGGCGGAATCTGAACCGCCGGCCGAAGACACCATCAGCGACCTCCCCGACGCCGTCCTCGGCGAGATCATCTCGCTCCTCCCCACCAAGGACGGCGCCCGCACCCAGATCCTCGCGTCCCGGTGGCGCCACCTCTGGCGCTCCGCCCCTCTCAACCTCGACTGCCGCGGCCTCAACCACGGGGATGAGCTCGCTGGTGCCTTATCACGCATCATTTCTTCCCACCAAGGCCCCTGCCGCCGCCTCTGCATCCACGCCGACCTCCTTGACGCCCCATCCACTACCGTGGACTCCTTGCTCCGGTCCGACGCTCTGGGCAACCTCCAGGAGCTTGAGTTCTCATGCTTCGAGCGGCCGCCGCCGGCATCAATCTTCCGATTCTCGCCCACCCTCCGTGTTGTCACCATCGGATGTTCCAACCTCCCCGACAGCACCGTCCAAGGGATTCACTTTCCCCTGCTTCAGCAGCTCGGGCTTGAATTTGTCTGCATCTCCGAGTGCTCGCTGCATAGCCTGATTGCCAGCTGCCCCGCCCTGGAGTCCCTTCTGATTCACCGCAGTTTTGGCTTTGCCTGCATCCAAATTAACTCGCTTTCCCTTAAAAGCGTTGGTCTTGATAGTTATGCTGTTTGGGAAAATAACAAAGTCGCGTTACAGTTACAGGAACTCATCATCAACAATGCTCCTTGTCTTGAAAGGTTACTGCTTCTTCATCAGGAAACCGGTCTGCACATATCAGTAATTGCGGCACCTAAACTGGAGACCATAGGCTTCCTTTCAGATGGGTATTACGAGTGCAGTCAGGATCACCTCTACAGACTTGCGTTTGGATCCACAGTTATTCTGGTATACCATCGATCCGTCATGCTTCCAAATTGCTCAATGGCATTTCTGTATGTGCAAAAATCACATATCACCTTACTTGTGCGTGGTCTAATGTTGTCGTTCATGCTTGGTAAAGGGATTACATGTAGATAATCTGGAGATGGCGGTGTGCACGGTCAAGATTTTAGCTATCCAGATGAAAGCTCTTTGTTTGGATACGGTTATTGACTTGCTGACATGCTTTCCATGCTTGGAGAAGCTGTACATTAGGGTGATGATTCTTCATTCAAAGTTAAACTATTCATTTGATCTGTTTCTGTTTTCAAGTGGTTGATTTAGTTACTCTGTATGTTCTTTTTAGGCACGTACTTCAGAGTCAAGCAACTTGTGGCGTCGTAAACACCGGAATCTGATCAATTGTCTTGACATCCGTCTGAAGACGATAGTTCTGAAATCATATCGGGGCATCAAGTCTCAAGTTAACTTTGTTACGTTCTTTGTATTGAACGCGAGAATGCTAGAGTCCATGACACTTCAGGTTGAAACCAGTTATTACAATGAGGAGTTCTTGGTAGAACAACGTAGGAAACTTCAGCTGCAGGACAGAGTTTCAAGAGGTGCCCAGTTTCATTTTACAACTGGTATATGTATCCGCACTAACTGGGACATCAAGCATGTCCGTGATTTGGATGTAGTTGATCCATTTGTACGACGGTGCTGAAAAAACGTGGTTTGGTGGTCCATCGAGGACTTACTCTTGCCTATCTGCTTATCCCATCTTGTATTTTTGTCCTACCTTGATTAGCTTTGGTGCTTGTAGTTTCTCAAGTTTGTATTATCCTGGAACATTAGGACATCGATTTAGCTATCTATGCTGTTTGTTTGATATACCATGTGGCATGTCTAGATTTATGAAGCATATATCAATCTCTGCAATCTCACTGCAAGACTGAGGAATAATCAACGGTAGTAGATAGCTACAGCCATAGAAGATAATATCTGGAGGTGCTCATCTTGACTACCACTACAACAACACTAGGACTGCTTGATTGTTAATATTGTAGTTCAAGTTTGTCTGCCAAGTTTTCTCTACTGGGGACAAGGAACAGATGGAAACAAGGGAAAGTTCGTGTGTGCACATAGTAAATTTCCGTGTTTGTAATCTTTTTTAAGCTTTGTATTACTGTGCAACCTTGTGATTTACAAGTTACAATTGTCATTAGTTTTGTTATATACTATTGTACTTGTAATAATGGCAGAAAGTATGAAGCAAATAGTCATAATCAATGGTAGCCACAGGAAGGAAGATTGCTTGTTAAGATGCCTTTAATCTTGAACTGCGACATCTCTCAAATGAATCCATGAACATCTTGCAGTGCCATCTGTTGATGATAATCCAAGGGTAGGTGTTTTCTCTTGAATGACAATAAAGGGGGGGGGGGGGGGGGGGGGTCATATTAAGGATAGTAGTCGTGTTTTAAATTGGAGTGTTCAGATGGTCTTGTGCAATTTGTGCACAGGCATGTGCAATTAGACATTTTTTTGATGGAAAGGCAGGGTCGCTGATTTTCATTGCGATTAGAAGGAATAAATAGTTACAAATGTAAGATGAGAGAGGGGGGGGGGGGGGGAAGAGTGAGTAAGCTACAAATAACAGTCTGGTTCTAGAGGTCGCTCAACAAGTGCCACTGCCCGCTTATGTCCTGCGTGACCCAATCCTTCGCTTCCACTTGAATTTTCTGAAACAACGGTCTGGGGCTGCAATTGGAGACATTACCCGGTACGTTCTCCACCAGACAAGTATTCTCAAATTATTATTTTATGTGCGCTGTTTCATTACTCCGTAATCAAGTTACAGCCTCATATAGCTGTTGTCATTCATGTTTGTCGACCTAGTATCATTAATATTGTGCATGTTCTTTGCTTCAGTCATGGTACCATCGTACTCGTGATGTTATTATGTTTGCTTCAAAGTTGCAACATGGCATTTCTTGCCAAGTCAGCTGGCCTAGCAACTCCGGTATTGGGTTTAGGTCTTTTTTCTTTTTATTCGCGCTGTTCTTTGATCCATTCCTTGCTTTAACCACTGAATATTTGTTTTTTCGCGGAACTGTTATGTGAATGGTTGATCAGTCCTCAAGTAGCTCTGAAGTTACTGAACTGTATTGCCGTCTTTGATGTTTCCTTTCCCAGTTTGAGTTTTGCTCAACTTTATTGATTGTTCTGAAGATTCTGAAAACTGTTACTGGAAGAATATTGTACTCTCCAGATTGTTGCGGTCATTATTTGCTTTGAAGCGAGACATCAGAACTAATGCTTGTGGCTGAACTGGAAGTCTGCAACCTTTCTGAATGCCCATTGTCATCGGCAGCAAGACTTTTGCGATTCTGAAAACGTTTTCATCATTCTCTATTGTATATTTCGGGAATCTGGAACGTATGATGCGGATGCCATTGTGTGCCGGCCTGAATTTCTATTAGTACTGAAATCTGTGTCAAATACAGTAAGTAGGACCTAGCCTCCAAGATGTTACTACATGAGGTTAATTACGATTACAAATTTACAAACACAACTACACTCCAGGAGGTTGTACGTAGTTAAATAAATATGATTACGACTGGGGTGCTCAAATCAAACGGGGTAGAGCTCACCGGCGGCCGCCCTGGTCTGCTGCTGCACCACCAGCGTGGACAAGCGGGAGCCAAAGTCGGCGGAGGTGAGCAGGTCCCCGAGAACGCCGAGCTCCAGGTGCTCGCTCCAGTCCGATATGCCGGCCGTGAGCGGCGACTCGAGGCTGTCGGCTCGCCGGCCGACGACGAGCAGGTCGAAGGCGACGCTGGTGTTCCGGATGACGTCCACCATCTCGTGGGAGCCGCCGACGGTGTGCTGGGTGTACATGACCCGGTTGTCGTCCACCCAGCGGTCGACGAACTCCTGCGTGGCCTCGTCGTCCAGCTCGTCCTCCTCGGGGTCCAGCCGCTGCTGCCACTCTATGGGCAGCAGGAAGCGGAAGACGGTGAGGCCGATGGGCGCGTCCTCGGCCATGTAGGCCGCCAGCGCCATGGCCTCCCGGTCGTCCGGCCCGCCGAGGAAGTACATGGCGACGCGGTGTGGGAACAGGCCGTCGATGGGGTCGATGGAGGCGGTGCTGGCCACGCCGGAGAGGCTGCCGCGGTCGACGAGGATGGCGACGGAGCAGGGCGCGTAGTTGAGTATGTTGATGTTGGTGTCCTGGATGGCGCCGGCGTTGGGCGACGTGGGCTCCACGGAGCCGTCGATGGCGAGGCGCTTGTGGAAGGGCACGATGATGAGCATGGCGCGCTTGTCGAGCGCGACGGTGCACACGTCGTTGTGCATGGTGGCGTAGGGCGCGATGCACACGTACGGCAGCAGCGACGACGAGCCCTGCTGCCGCTGCTCCACGAAGAACTGGAAGGCGTTGACGACGCGATCCGACTCGGTGGCCTTGGACCCCGTCGGGACGCAGTGCCGGTCGCTGTGCTTGAAGGAGCGGAGCACGGAGCTGGTGAGCCCGGCGAGCGGCAGAAGGTGGAGGAGGTACACCGAGACGGGCGTCGTCGGCGTCGGGCTGGCCGCATCAAGCAGCGCCACCACCGGCGCCACGTCCACCTGCGAGTGCACGCACGCCAGCACCCGGAGCTCCTCGCCGACCTTCTTGCTCTCCACCGTGCGCCGCTGGTTCGCCACGTACTTCTCCTCCGGGTGGTACATGTACTTGACCGCCGCCCCTGTGGCGGCGCCGACCACCAGCACGTTCATCATGAAGGCCGCGTACGCCTCGTCGTCCAGCACCTTGGAGTCCATGAAGGCCGAGGCGTACACCACCTCCGTGATGCCCTTGAAGTTCATCATGAGGCCGACGGCCACGGACTCCCGGACCGGTATCTGGCAGTACAAGCACGGCACCATGCACGCCACAAACTTGGCGAGGATGCCGACGACCAAGAACACCTCCAGCAGGCCGCAGGTGGAGGCGTCCGTGACCATGTGGACGTTCATCCGCATCCCTCCCTGCGCGATGAGCAGCGGCGTCAGCACGCCGGCGACGAGCCGGTCCAGCCGCTCCGCCAGGGTCACACCCAGCGGGGCGCCGCCGGGGAGCATGAGCCCCAGCATGAACGGCCCGTACGTCGCGTGGAGGCCGAGGAGCTCGCCGGCGAAGCTGCACGTGATGGAGATGAGCAGCACGGCGACAAGGCGGGACTCGGAGAGGATGCCGCCCTCCGGCACGTCCCTGATCAGCCGCAGGATCACCGGCCGCGCCACCAGCCCCATGAGCGCGATGAAGATGGTGAACGAGAGCGAGGAGGCGAAGCCAATCCGCTGCAGCTTCTCCTCGGGGCTTGCCTGGAGGAGGTAGGACGTGACGCCGGCGATGGCGAAGGTGTTGGCGAAGTCTCCGATGAGGGCGGCGGACATGGCGAGGCGGCCGAGCTTGGAGGAGAGAAGGTGGAGGTCATCCAGCGTGCAGCAGACGACGATGAAGGCCGAGAGCGACCACCAGGAGTTAAGGTTGGTGAGGAGGAAGGTGTCGGTCCATTGCTTGGGGATGCGATCGCTGAGCGCGAGGGCCGTGACGTACATGGCGAGGTGCGGGGCGGCGGTGCCAAGGACGGCGATGGCGATGGCCTTCTTCCCGGACTTGACGATCATGCCGAGGTCCGTCTTGACGCCGATGGTGAAGATGTGGAGCGTGAAGGCGTAGCCGCCGACCGTGTTGATCTGCACCCAGCCCCTGGGCGTGGCGAAGATCTCGCCGACGTGCGGGAGGTAGTGGCCCAGGAACGACGGCCCCAGCAGCGCGCCGGCCTATACATAGCATGGAGATCCATCTGTGCAATTAGTAATTAACCGATCAATCAACCAGAGGCTAGCTCGATGAATCGCGGACAACAATGGCCAGGGAGCGCACGTACGAGGATCTGGGAGATGACCAGCGGGATGCCGACACGGCGGAACACGGCGTACATGGCCTGGGAGAGGATGAAGATGATGCAGATGTGGTAGAGGAGGAGGGGGAAGTAGAACTTGAGGGGGTCGTCGCCGGCGAAGACGCCGGAGGAGGTGGGCCGGGAATTGGGCTCCAAGCAGTAGAGGCTTCTGTTGACAGCGACCTCCCCCGCCAGCGACATCGGTGGCCGGCGCTCGTGGAGCAGAGGGCGAAGGAAGCAAGGCAAGTGCGGAATGGGGAATTTTCTTCCATGGCGTTCGATGCTTGCATGCAAGATGGGGGCGAGGCCAAGGCGCGGGATGGTGTGGAGTGGAAGTGGTTTGCCGGGAAACGTGGAGCACCACCAGTCGCTCAGTTTATCGGGGTCGTGCTCTCTTAATAACCACGCAAAAAGGCAAAGTGTCCTTCCACATCCGAGTTTATAGGGATGAACAATAACTCGAAAAACATTTTAAAAATGTTAAAAAAATATAATTACTTTTTGTGGCAAACTTTGACAAATATTCTAAGAGCTTGAGAAATTTCAGCACGAAATCACTGGAAGTCGTGGCAAAATAAAATTAGTGCTCCAAAATGCTTTCGGAGGTAGCATTTTCAGAGTATTGATTTCCTTTTGCCACGACTTTCACAAATGTGATTTCATGATAAAACTTTGCAAACTGTTAGAACATTTGTCAAAGTTTGCCATATATTCTTTTCAGATTTTTTTTTGGACATTTTTCATATTATTTTTTGAATTTATTGTTCATCCAAGCTCATTTGAGCTCGGGTGCAAAAACGCCTATGTTTTTTTTCATAGTTAGACTTTGTAAACTTTGGCTAGGCTTGTGGAAAGAAAATATGGATATTTACAACAAAGAAATAAATTCCATGAGGGCTCCTCATGAAAACTCATGAAATATATTTGTATACTGCATCCATTCGATAATGTAGTGCATATAATTTTTTTTAAAATCATACTAAGGGAGTCCTGCATTAGGGAGTTTCCGGACAGCCGGACTATATCCTTTGGCCGGACTGTTGGACTATGAAGATACAAGATTGAAGACTTCGTCCCGTGTCCGGATAGGACTCTCCTTGGCGTGGAAGGCAAACTAGGCAATACGGATATGAAGATCTCCTCCCTTGTAACCAACTCTGTGTAACCCTAGCCCCCTCCGGTATCTATATAAACTGGAGGGTTTAGTCCGTAGGACAACATACAATCATATCATAGGCTAGCTTTTAGGGTTTAGCCTCTGCGATCTCGTGGTAGATCAACTCTTGTAATACTCATATCATCAAGAACAATCAAACAGGACGCAGGGTATTACCTCCATCAAGAGGGCCCAAACCTGGATAAACATCGTGTCCCCTGCTTCCTGTTACCATCCGCCTTAGACGCACAGTTCGGGACCCCCTACCCGAGATCCGCCAGTTTTGACATCGACATTGGTGCTTTCATTGAGAGTTCCACTGCCGTCAACATAAGGGGGGATGGCTCGTCTCGTTGTCAAGGACAACATCACTTCTGGGGGAGCCCTGACTATAGGCTAAACTCTCCGACTAGGCGGCTTTGTCATGACTGCCCGCTCGGCCGTTGCGCCGACGATGACTTCTCGGGTCATCGAAAATAGCCTCCACATCGGCTGAAAATTCGCCGAGCAGATGGACTCAATGGAGCTCTCCTCTTTGAACGAGCTCTTGGATTGCATCGCCGCTCTGGGAGTCGCTACAGACTACGATCGGATCGGGCTTAAACCCGACCAAAGGGAGATTAACTCTCCACCGGTCACCCATCAAATAGCGGTGGTGGAGGAGCAACGCGGCGGTTCTCCCTTTATCCTGAGGACGAACTATGTCTGGATTCCCGAGCTCTCCGAGCCGGATACCCGCTCACGGGAGGACATCACCCTAACCCTGAACCTAGAATCAGGTCGCATACCGAACCCGTGGAGCAACATCCCGGAGTCCGAACTTCCAAGATCGGAAACTCCCCTGCCCCGGGATCTCAGATTGGGTCAAGGTTTGGACTTAAATCCACCCACCCACCCAGATACAAACGATCTTTCCCACATTAGGCAAGCGCCCCAAGAGACAGTACATCACTATTGGGCCAGATTCCTCCTTGTAATGAACAAGCTCAAGAATTGTCGCGAGGAAGACGCAATTTCATTCTTTTGCAACAATTGCATGGACAAGGGAATCCTTAATGCCATAAGTCGCCGTGACATAGCACATTTCACTGACTTGGCAGCCATAGTACGGAAATACTGTGCGATGGAAAGCGCCTGGAAAACCCAAACACAATTTTAGGACAATCCGGCTTTGACAAAATCCCCAGTCCGAACTAAAAGGGTGCACTCTCATAAGTCGCCCGAATCAATTACAAAGAAGCAAAAGCCCACTACAGGGCGTGGAACCGTATTAGAGGGATGGCTTAACGGGCCCTTCAAAATTCATAGTACGGCGGACACCATACCAACACATAGCCTTAGAGCATGTTGGGTACTCCGGCAGGTGGCCAAGAGCGGTGAGGATCTCCTCATCCAAAACACCCCAGAACACCCTCCCACGGATAACAATACAGTATTAACAGTCTTCGAGACCTCCGCCTCAAATAATAGGCGTAAGCGAGCACTCCGCAGCCTTGCCGAAGTCTGCCACGTAGCAGCAATAAATACATGGAGCGACATGGCCATTACTGTCAATGCCAGTGACGAACCTAAATTCCAAACAGCCCGAGCACCAGCCGCTCTGGTCCTCAGTCCAATTGTGGACAGTTTTCGGCTCACTAAAGTGCCCATGGACGGCGGCAGCGGATTAAACCTCATTTATGAGGAGACTCTTTAGAAAATGGAAGTAGACAGCAACCGTATTGAGCAAAGCACCACGACCTTCCGAGGAATCATCCCTAGTCAGGAGGCACGTTGCGCTGGAAAAATCACACTAGATGTGGTATTCGGCACTCCGGAGAATTACAGGTCCGAAGAAATCACATTCCAAGTGGCCCCGTTCAGTAGCGGATACCACACCCTTCTAGGGCGGGAGGCATTCACGGTTTTTCAAGCCATACCCCATTATGGGTACATGAAGCTCAAAATGCCCGGACCCAATGGAATCATCACTCTAGCTAGTGATCCGGACATAACACTCCACGCCAAGAACAAAACAGCCGCACTGACCCTCAAGGCATTATCCGAAGCCCTTGTGGTGGAGGAGTTAACCGCACTGCGCTCCACAGTGGACAGGGACGACGTGATACTAGACAAAAGATCCAAGTCCACCTCCTTTAAACCAGCGGATGAAATAGTCAAATTCCAAGTCCATCCAACGGACCCCACAAAAACAGCATCCATTGGGGCACAGTTAAACCCCGTCGTAGACACCGCACTATGGGCGTTCCTGCGTGAGAATTGAGATATATTCGCCTGGCATCCTTCAGACATGCCAGGAATCCCACGCAGGCTGGCCGAGCATAGCCTTAACATTCTAAAAGGATTCAGGTCGGTCAAGCAGACTCTTCGGCGCTTCTCCGAACCTAAGCAACAAGCCATGGGAGAGGAGTTAGCCAAATTACTGGAGGCCGGATTCATTAGAGAAATAAAGCATCCAGACTGGGTAGCAAACCTGGTGATGGTGCCAAAGAAGGACAAATCCTGGCGCCTATGCGTCGACTTCAAGGACCTTAATAAGGCTTGCCCAAAGGATCCCTTCCCCCTCCCTCGCATCGATCAAATTATCGACGCTACCGCAGGACACGACTCATTGTGCTTCCTCGACGCATACTCCGGTTACCACCAAATTAAGATGGCGGAGTCCGACCAAGCCGCAACGGCATTTATCACTCCATACGGCCCCTTCTGTTTCAACACAATGCCCTTCGGGCTCAAAAACGCTGGCGCAACGTATCAACGCATGATTCAGACATGCCTGGAAAAGCAGATCGGCAAAACAGTGGAGGCATACGTCGACGATGTGGTCATTAAAACCAGACACGTCGACTCCTTAATAGATGACTTGAGGCTCACGTTCGACAATCTCCGAACATACGACATTAAGCTCAACCCGGAAAAATGCGTTTTCGGCGTACCCGCCGGAAAGCTCCTGGGCTTTATCGTCTCCAGCAGAGGAATTGAAGCAAATCCGACCCAAATCCGGGCTCTGTCACAGTTGGCCATCCCAACTGACCTCAAGCAAATCCAGAAGTTAACTGGATGTGTGGCGGCTTTAAGCCGCTTTATCTCCCGGCTAGGAGAAAAGGCACCCCCCCTTTATCGCCTTCTTCGGCGCACCGAACACTTCGAGTGGACGGACGCAGCCACGGCTGGACTAGGAGAAATAAAAGCCATCCTGGCCACCAACCCAATCTTGGCCGCGCCAACTGTTGGCGAACCAATGCTATTATATATAGCAGCAACTCACCAAGTTGTAAGCGCAGTGCTCATCGTCGAACGAGAGATGGACGGACATAAATTCCCACTTCAAAAGCCGGTATATTATGTATCCACCGTCCTCACTCCATGCAAATCACGGTACCCACATTATCAAAATATATCATACGTGGTATTCATGGCATCCCGGAAATTACGACACTACTTTCAAGAGTGTTCAATTACGGTGGCCTTCGAAGTACCACTCAATGACATAATAAACAACCACGATGCCACGGGCCGGATTACCAAATGGGCTATCGAGCTCCTCCTGTTCGACATAACATATAAACCGGCAAGCCATTAAGTCGCAAGTACTGGCCGATTTCGTAGCCGAATGGACAGAAACCGAACTCCCTAAAGAGTACGGCGCATACTCCAATTGGATCATGCACTTCGACGACTCTAAAATGCTGGCTGGTCTGGGGCTGGCGTCGTCCTGACGTCCCCCGCCGGAGATACGTGCAATACGTACTCCAAATATTATATACAAACTCCAATAACGCAGCCGAATACGAGGCCCTATTACACGGTCTCCGGATGGCAGTCTCCATGGGCATTCAACGCCTGGAGGTGCATGGGGACTCGAACCTCGCAATATCCCAAATAAATGGAGACTTCGATGCCAAGGATCCGAAAATGGCGGCATATCGCAACGCCGTCCTCAAAATGTCAGCTCGGTTCGAGGGGCTTGAATTCCACCATGTGGCTCGGGAAAACAACCAGGCGGCGGACATCCTCCCCCGTATCGGCGCTAAACGCGACCCTGTCCCACCGAACATCTTCCTGGAAAAACTGTTTAAACCATCCGTGGTATGGGAAGGGGACACCGGCAACAATAGTCCGGACCCGGCCACAACCCCAGATACCGAACACTCTGACACAATCGGAGGCTCTGCCATCGAAATAACACCTTCAGCCCACGTAATAATGGCCGTCATCGCCCCGTAGACAGAACCATTCCTGGCCTACCTAACCAGGCAGGAACTACCCGAGGACCAAAATGAGGCACGCTGCATAGTGCGGTGATCTAAAGCCTATAAGGTCCACGAGGGAGAGCTTTATAAGAAAAGCACTACCGTAGTCCTTCAAAGGTGTATCTCCAAAGAGGAAGGGCGGAAGTTTTTGGCAGAAATCCATGCCGGACTCGGCGGCCATCACACCGCAGCCCGGGCCCTTGTAAACAAGGCCTTCCGTATAGGTTTCTATTGGCTGACGGCCCGGGTAGATGCACAGCATCTGGTCCAACATTACGTCGGTTGCCAGCTATTTGCAAACCAAAGTCATATGCCGCCTACCGCTCTTCAAACAATCCCCATTATTTGGCCCTTTGCGGTCTGGGGGCTTGATATGGTCGGACCCCTTAAAGGGGGAGCCCATAAGAAAAATACTTACTGGTCATGGTGGATAAATTCACCAAATGGATAGAAGCCAAACCTGTCAAAATAGCTGAATCCGGGCCGGTGATAAACTTCATATCCGGGGTCGTACACTGTTATGGCGTCCCCCACAGCATCATCACTGACAACGGCACAAACTTTACAGCCGATGAGGTGAAACTTTGGTGTAGCAACATGGGCATCAAGCTCGATTATGCTTCTGTCTATCACCCACAAACTAACGGTCAAGTCGAGCGAGCGAATGGTCTTATCATGAGCGGCATTAAACCCAGATTAGTGCGGTCCTTAAAGGAGTCAAACACGCACTGGGTAGAGGAGCTCGACTCCATACTATGGGGGCTGCGGACCACGCCGAATCGCACTATAGGATACACACCGTTCTTCATGGTGTACGGCGCAGAGGCGGTTCTGCCTTGTGACATAATTCATGACTCACCTCGAGTGCGCATGTACGAAGAAAAAGAGGCCGATCTTGATTGACAGGACAGTTTGGATGCCCTGGAGGAGGAGCGCGACATGGCAAAGGCCCGTTCCGCATTCTATCAGCAACAGGCTTGAAGGTATCAAAGCAGAGAAGTACGGCCCAAAACCTATAACGTCGGCGAACTAGTTCTACGCCTGCCGGAGAAGAAAAAGAACAAGCTCAAGCCCAAATGGGAGGGTCCCTTCATTATTGACCAGGTTCTAACCGGTGGAGCATACCGTCTGCGGGATGCATCGGATAATCGACTCGAGCCAAACCCATGGAATGCAGCCAGACTCTGAAGATTCTACGCCTAGCGCCGGACTCTATGTTCGTCTCCTCACCTCCGTCAATTTTTTGCATATCTGTCTTTTCTCTCTTTCTCCTTTTTTACTCTCTTCAAGGCCCTTCAAGGCTAGTGTCCTGGTTACACAATCTTGACGCACTAACTGCGCTCATTATACCTGGGGGCTTCTTATACAGAAGCTTAATCTAACTATTTTCCTGGGCTTTATGTCCCATACATGTGTTATTCTTCCGCATGTACCTTTTTTCGTCATTATATGCATCGATATGACTTAAGTTTTGGCCAAGCTGGGTTGCCTGGCTCTTGTATTTATGCCCTACGTTCCCATTAATTCGGCTAGGGCATAAGGGGAGCACCTCTGCGATTGTTACTGCCGGGTCATCTAGATGTGTACCTCAGACTGGGTGAAGCCGAAAGCTAGCGTTCTTAAGGGAATATTCAGTCGGTGAATAAAAGATGACTTTTATCTAATTCGAAACATGCCCCTAGATGTTTATATCCTGCATCTCTTTTCGCAGTTCAGACATGCACATTAGGGCATGCGTACCCAGGGAAAGGAACCCTTAACGGAACTATTCTCCATGGAAGATGTTTATTACTACCCATGTAATATAACATAACTAGTTGGGTACTTGTCTGTTCAAGCACTTATGACCCCTACGCCTGGTCTCCATGCATGCCCCGGTTTTTACATAACCGAGCGGGTATTCGGATACACTCCGGACTGTCGGGTCCAGATGTTGAAGCAAAAAGGTCCGCCATGACAAATGATTTACAATCCGGCTAGGGACATTACATATGTCACTTGAATTACACAGTCGCTAAGACTGATTCAGTTCTTCTTCTATACCATCCAACCGACTGTCTAGCCTACAATCCTGTTGGGAATAATTTGCGGCTAATTCTACTTGATCATACATTAAACTAACGAGGATCTGTTTCCCATTGGGCCCCACAGGTCCGACCTCGGCCATGTGGTTTGGGTCCGCTTTGGTATATCGTGTCTTCACCATAGCCCAAGCTTCCCTTGCACCTTGTCGGTAGGCTGATATCTTCCATAAACGGAAGCGCCGCCGCGCTCCCTTAAGCTTCTCTATAAGCTCCCCCATGCCTCCTGGTGGGGACGCGGATGGCCACAAGGCTTGGGCAATACTCTGCATCACCTATCGAACTTGCTCGTGCAGTTGTGAGAGCTCTGGTAGAAGATCACTCGAAGACCCGGGCATCTCCTCCGCGGGACGACCCGTCAGCATACCTGCAGACATAACTCTGTTAGCCGGCTTCTTCGCCGAACTCCTTTAAAAGTTCGTTCAAGCACTTACTAAAAATGCCGCGCCGAAGCCGTTTATTCTCCTTCACGGAGTCCGCAAGCTGAGCTCGGACATCTTTTAGTTCCACGCCCAGGCGGATATTGGCGTCTTTGAGATCATTTTTCTCCTGCCTGACTCGCGTCAGCACGCGCTCGCCAGCATTTCGCTGTCAATCATCACGTGCCGCATCCACCTCCACGGCCTTCGGATTCGCTCCGGGGCCTCCTGCAACATCTATTATTAGATTTGCATACATGCCGCATACTACCTGGTACCCGTATTCTTTGCAAGGGAAACAAGTGTTACCAGAGGGACCCTTCTCGGACTCCTTCAATGCGGCAACAGCGGCCCCTAGCTGGGCCTTGCACTCATCCAGCTCTTGAGACAATTGGGAATTCTTCTATGTAAGAACCTGCACAAATAATGATCCTTAAATCAGTTGCGTCAACTGTTTCAAGTCTCAGGGGCTACTGATACATATAATCGTCAGATTTGCTTACCCGTATATCCCTTACATACCGGTCCATGGCTCTGGCTAGACCATTTTGAGCGGCACAGATGTATGCGTCTCTGGAATTGAAGGCATCAAATGCCTCTCGCGAGAAACAAGCGTCATGGAGTACGGCCCGACGACGCCTGTGATTCATGGCGCTCTCCACTTCAGAATTTGTAGCAGATAGTCTGTCCGCATCCTCTGTAGGAGGATCATCCGGCGTCTGCCCCGCGTTAGCTTCCGTCTCCATGTCCGGCCCTGGAGCCCGACTGGTCGAGGCGTGATCGGCAACCTCTCTGGATATAGTCCGGCGAGCATTTTTCTGCTAAGAAACACGGACGTCATTATATTTTAAGTAAGACGACAACCATGGAGTGAGGTTTTGCGTCATACCTCTGTGCCGGCGTCTCCGTCCTGACCGCCTTCCTTTTTGGCCTACCCGGCTTCAGTGCCTCTTGTTGGCAAGTTGCTGCGGGTTCGGCACGGCGTCCCGAATGCCTTCCCTGTAAAACACCATATGTGTACAGTAGGTGAAGTGCATAAAAGGGGATCCTTTTTGGGAGTTGGGACTTTTGGTTTTTCTTACGTGCGACGCAGGGAGTAGTCCGGGATAGTCAGCCGTTATGGCCACCATGGCGTCATCACAGCTCAATTGGTAGAATTGCCTGTCTATCAGCTCCACGAATATGTCCGGATCCTCTTTGAGTCTGGGATCGAGGGCCCGGCCAGGGTCCTCTGGTTGTGGAGGTGGGCTGTTGACCTCCCTTACAGCTTTTCGCAGTTCCTGCCGTGAAATGGCAAGGTGAGTATCTACGACGAAGAATGTGGGAAGGATGGGAGTAAATAGGTACAACTCACCCAGCTTGGAGGGTTGTACATGGAGAATCCATCTCGTGGCTTGATACGGATGAACTCCTCTTCCTCTCCCTTAAACAACTCGGACAGAATTTTTGCTAAAGCAGCAGCAGAGTCCGGTCCCTTATGCCCGCAACAGGGTGTGCCCTCGATATTGAAGTGGCTGCACTCCCCGCATTATGCATATTGACATAATCTTGATTATTGTCAATCCTGATTGAGCCAGCGCTTTAATCCGGTTCATGAGGTAAAGGACTTCTTTGTTGTCTTCCTCCTGGGGGCTTCGTGGATGCCAGCTTCGGCGTTTCTTCAAAGGAGCATTGTTGAACTCAGGAAGACCCCGCCGAACAGGGTCTGGAAGGGGGACGTCTTCCATGTAAAACCACTCCGAAGGCCAATCTTCGGACGTCTTCTTCGGAGTACCGGACAGGTATCCGGTGTCGGCGATGCGCAATATTTTGGTTCCGCCCACCTGATAAAGTGACCCCTTCTGTGTGCGGGGCACAAGGCAAAATAACCTTTTCCACAGCTCGAAATGAGCCTCGCAGCCCAGAAATAGCTCACAAAGGGCAACATAACCGGCAATGTGTAATATGGAAGCAGGGGTGAAATTATGCAGTTGGAGGCCGTAAAACTCCAGGAGCCCGCGGAGGAACAGATGAATTGGAAATCCGAGTCCCCTTAGTAAGTAAGGGACAAGGCATACCCGCTCCCCCTTAGAGGGACTGGGGAAGCTCTCCGCTTGCTCCCCGCCATTATAGGTGGCGAGCCCGGCTCGGACGGGGACCATATACGCTGGAGGAAGAAATCCCTGGGTCTGCAACTCTACTAATCGGCTGTGCGGGACAGAACACCTCTCCCAATCACCGGGCTTAGGGCTACGGGGCGGGAGGAGGAGCTGCGGTGGCCGGCCATGATGGAATAGATTTTTTTGAGCGCGCTCCGATGGATTCTCGCCATGGGAGGATGGTGTGGATTAGATCTAAGAATCCCCATCCCTTTAATAGACGATTTATTTACCTGGCTAGGGGGTCAAATGTAAAAACGCCCTGGCTCCTCGCATTCTCTCGACGCGTGGAAGATGGCCCTTATTGGGCCTAGAAACCAAGAAGTCCAACATTTATGGGAGCCGAACACTACTTAGCAGATATTCAGGATTTGGAGAAGAACCCGCCTTGCAATGCCGAAGACAATACTGCGCACCGGACTCATCGTCATTGAAGCCTGGTTCAGGGGCTACTGAGGGAGTCCTGGATTAGGGGGTCTCCGGACAGCCGAACTATATCCTTTGACCGGACTGTTGGACTATGAAGATACAAGATTGAAGACTTCGTCCCGTGTCTGGATGGGACTCTCCTTGGCATGGAAGGCAAGCTAGGCAATACGGATATGAAGATCTCCTTCCTTGTAACTGACTTTGTGTAACCCTAGCCCTCTCCGGTGTCTATATAAACCGGAGGGTTTAGTCCGTAGGACAACATACAATCATACCATAGGCTAGCTTTTAGGGTTTAGCCTCTACGATCTCGTGGTAGATCAACTCTTGTAATACTCATATCATCAAGAACAATCAAGTAGGACGTAGGGTATTACCTCCATCAAGAGGGTCCGAACCTGGGTAAACACCGTGTCCCCTGCTTCCTGTTACCATCTGCCTTAGGAGTGAAGGAAATATGCCCTAGAGGCAATAATAAAGTTATTATTTATTTCCTTATATCATGATAAATGTTTATTATTCATGCTAGAATTGTATTAACCGGAAACATAATACATGTGTGAATACATAGGCAAACAGAGTGTCACTAGTATGCCTCTACTTGACTAGCTCATTGATCGAAGATGGTTATGTTTCCTAACCATAGACATGAGTTGTCATTTGATTAACGGGATCACATCATTAGGAGAATGATGTGATTGACTTGACCCATTCCGTTAGCTTAGCACTTGATCGTTTAGTTTGTTGCTATTGCTTTCTTCATAACTTATACATGTTCCTATGACTATGAGATTATGCAACTCCCGTTTACCGGAGGAACACTTTGTGTGCTACCAAACGTCACAACGTAACTGGGTGATTATAAAGGTGCTCTACAGGTGTCTCCGAAGGTACTTGTTGGGTTGGCGTATTTCAAGATTAGGATTTGTCACTCCGATTGTCGGAGAGGTATCTCTGGGCCCACTCGGTAAATGCACATCACTTAAGCCTTGCAAGCATTGCAACTAATGAGTTAGTTTCGAATGATGTATTACAGAACGAGTAAAGAGACTTGCCGGTAACGAGATTGAACTAGGTATTGGAATACCGACGATCGAATCTCGGGCAAGTAACATACCGATGACAAAGGGAACAACGTATGTTGTTATGCAGTTTGACCGATAAAGATCTTCATCGAATATGTAGGAACCAATATGAGCACCCAGGTTCCACTATTGGTTATTGACCGGAGACGTGTCTCGGTCATGTCTACATAGTTCTCGAACCCGTAGGGTCCACACGCTTAAAGTTCGGTGATGATCGTAATTAGGGTTTTTGTGTTTTGATGTACCGAAGGTTGTTCGGAGTCCCGGATGTGATCACGGACATGATGAGGACTCTCGAAGTGGTCGAGACATAAAGATTGATATATTGGAAGCCTATATTTGGATATCGGAATCGTTCTGGGTGAAATCGGGATTTTACCGGAGTACCGGGGGGTTACCGGAACCCCCCCGGGGGTTAATGGGCCTACATGGGCCCTAAGGGAGAATAGGAGGGCCGGCCAGGGCAGGCCGCGCGCCCCCTCCCCCCTAGTCCGAATAGGACAAGGAAGGGGGGGGCGGCGCCCCCCTTTCCTCTTTCCCCCTTCCCCTTTCCTTCTCCAACAAGGCAAGAGGGGGAGTCCTACTCCCGGTGGGAGTAGGACTCCTCCAGGCGCACCCCTAGGGGTCAGCCGCACCTCCCCTCTCCCTCCTTTATGTACGGGGGCAGGAGGGCACCCCATGACACACAAGTTGATCTTCATGATCGTTCCTTAGCCGTGTGCGGTGCCCCCTTCCACCATATTCCACCTCGGTCATATCGTAGCGGTGCTTAGGCGAAGCCCTGCGTCGGTAGAACATCATCACCGTCATCACGCCGTCGTGCTGACGAAACTCTCCCTCAACACTCGGCTGGATCAGAGCTCGAGGGACGTCACCGAATTGAACATGTGCAAGAACTCGGAGGTGCCGTACGTTCGGTACTTGGATCGGTCAGATCGGGAAGACGTATGACTACTTCCTCTACGTTGTGTCAACGCTTCCGTTGCCGGCCTACGAGGGTACGTAGACAACATTCTCCCCTCTCGTTGCTATGCATCACCATGATCTTGCGTGTGCATAGGAATTTTTTTGAAATTACTATGTTCCCCAACAGTGGCATCTGATCCAGGTTTTATGCGTTGATGTTATATGCACGAGTAGAACACAAGTGAGTTGTGGGCGATATAAGTCATACTGCTTACCAGCATGTCATACTTTGGTTCGGCGTTATTGTTGGATGAAGCGGCCCGGACCGACATTACGCGTACGCTTACGCGAGACAGGTTCTACCGACGTGCTTTGCACACAAGTGGCTGGCGGGTGTCAGTTTCTCCAACTTTAGTTGAATCGAGTATGGCTACGCCCGGTCCTTGCGAAGGTTAAAACAACACCAACTTGACAAACTATCGTTTTGGTTTTGATGCGTAGGTAAGAACGGTTCTTGCTAAGCCCGTAGCAGCCACGTAAAACTTGCAACAACAAAGTAGAGGACATCTAACTTGTTTTTGCAGGGCATGTTGTGATGTGATATGGTCAAGACATGATGCTATATTTTATTGTATGAGATGATCATGTTTCGTAACCAAGTTATCGGCAACTGGCAGGAGCTATATGGTTGTCGCTTTATTGTATGCAATGCAATCACGCTGTAATGCTTTACTTTATCACTAAGCGGTAGCGATAGTCGTGGAAGCATAAGATTGGCGAGACGACAACGATGCTACGATGGAGATCAAGGTGTCGCGCCGGTGACGATGGTGATCATGCTGGTACTTCAGAGATGGAGATCACAAGTACAAGATGATGATGGCCATATCATATCACTTACATTGATTGCATGTGATGTTTATCTTTTATGCATCTTATCTTGCTTTGATTGACGGTAGCATTATAAGATGATCTCTCACTAAATTTCAAGATAAAAGTGTTCTCCCTGAGTATGCACCGTTGCCAAAGTTCGTCGTGCCCAGACACCACGTGATGATCGGGTGTGATAAGCTCTACGTCCATCTACAACGGGTGCAAGCCAGTTTTGCACACGCAGAATACTCAGGTTAAACTTGACGAGCTTAGCATATGCAGATATGGCCTCGGAACACTGAGACCGAAAGGTCGAGCGTGAATCATATAGTAATATGATCAACATATTGATGTTCACCATTGAAAGCTACTCCATTTCATGTGATGATCGGTTATGGTTTAGTTGATTTGGATCACGTGATCACTTAGAAGATTAGAGGGATGTCTTTCTAAGAGGGAGTTCTTAAGTAATATGATTAATTGAACTTAAATTTATCATGAACTTAGTACCTGATAGTATCTTTCTTGTCTATGTTTGATTGTAGATAGATGGCCCGTGCTGTTGTTCCATTGAATTTTAATGCGTTCCTTGAGAAAGCAAAATTGAAAGATGATGGTAGCAATTACACGGACTGGGTCCATAACTTGAGGATTATCCTCATTGCTGCACAGAAGAATTACGTCCTGGAAGCACCGCTGGGTGCCAGGCCTCCTGCTGGAGCAACACCAGATGTTATGAACGTCTGGCAGAGCAAAGCTGATACTTGATAGTTCAGTGTGCCATGCTTTACGGCTTAGAATCGGGACTTCAACGACGTTTTGAACGTCATGGAGCATATGAGATGTTCCAGGAGTTGAAGTTAATATTTCAAGCAAATGCCCGGATTGAGAGATATGAAGTCTCCAATAAGTTCTATAGCTGCAAGATGGAGGAGAATAGTTCTGTCAGTGAACATATACTCAAAATGTCTGGGTATCATAATCACTTGACTCAACTGGGAGTTAATCTTCCTATTGATAGTGTCATTGACAGAGTTCTTCAATCACTGCCACCAAGCTACACGAGCTTCGTGATGAACTATAACATGCAAGGGATGGATAAGACGATTCCCGAGCTCTTCGCAATGCTAAAGGCTGTGGAGGTAGAAATCCAGAAGGAGCATCAAGTGTTGATGGTCAACAAGACCGCCAGTTTCAAGAAAAAGGGCAAAGGGAAGAAGAAGGGGAACTTCAAGAAGAACAACAAGCAAGTTGCTGCTCAGGAGAAGAAACCCAAATCTGGACCTAAGCCTGAAACTGAGTGCTTCTACTGCAAGCAGACTGGACACTGGAAGCGGAACTGCCCCAAGTATTTGGCGGATAAGAAGGATGGTAAGGTGAACAAAGGTATATGTGATATACATGTTATTGATGTGTACCTTACTAGAGCTCGCAGTAGCACCTGGGTATTTAATACTGGTTTTGTTGCTAATATTTGCAACTCGAAACAGGGACTACGGATTAAGCGAACATTGGCGAAGGACGAGGTGACGATGCGCGTGGGAAATGGTTCCAAAGTCGATGTGATCGCAGTTGGCATGCTACCTCTACATCTACCTTCGGGATTAGTATTAGAGCTAAATAATTGTTATTTGGTGCCAGCGTTGAGCATGAACATTATATCTGGATCTTGTTTGATGCGAGACGGTTATTCTTTAAATCAGAGAATAATGGTTGTTCTATTTATATGAGTAATATCTTTTATGGTCATGCACCCTTGAAGAGTGGTCTATTTTTGATGAATCTCGATAGTAGTGATACACATATTCATAATGTTGAAGCCAAAAGATGCAGAGTTGATAATGGCAGTGCAACTTATTTGTGGCACTGCCGTTTAGGTCATATCGGTGTAAAGAGCATGAAGAAACTCCATACTGATGGACTTTTGGAATCACTTGATTATGAATCACTTGGTACTTGCGAACCGTGCCTCATGGGCAAGATGACTAAAACGCCATTCTCCGGTACTATGGAGAGAGCAACAAATTTGTTGGAAATCATGCATACAGATGTATGTGGTCCGATGAATGTTGAGGCTCGTGGCGGATATCGTTATTTTCTAACCTTCACAGATGATTTAAGCAGATATGGGTATATCTACTTAATGAAGCATAAGTCTGAAACATTTGAAAAGTTCAAAGAATTTCAGAGTGAAGTTGAAAATCATCGTGACAAGAAAATAAAGTTTCTACGATCTGATCGTGGAGGAGAATATTTGAGTTACGAGTTTGGTCTACATTTGAAACAATGCGGAATAGTTTCGCAACTCACGCCACCCGGAACACCACAGCGTAATGGTGTGTCCGAACGTCGTAATCGTACTTTATTAGATATGGTGCGATATATGATGTCTCTTACTGATTTACCACTATCATTTTGGGGTTATGCTTTAGAGACGACTGCATTCACGTTAAATAGGGCACCATCGAAATCCGTTGAAACGATGCCTTATGAACTGTGGTTTGGCAAGAAACCAAAGTTGTCGTTTCTAAAAGTTTGGGGCTGCGATGCTTATGTGAAAAAGCTTCAACCTGATAAGCTCGAACCCAAATCGGAGAAATGTGTCTTCATAGGATACCCAAAGGAGACTGTTGGGTACACCTTCTATCACAGATCCGAAGGCAAGACATTTGTTGCTAACAATGGATCCTTTCTAGACAAGGAGTTTCTCTCGAAAGAAGTGAGTGGGAGGAAAGTAGAACTTGATGAGGTAACTATACCTGCTCCCTTATTGGAAAGTAGTACATCACAGAAATCGGTTTCTGTGACACCTATACCAATTAGTGAGGAAGCTAATGATAATGATCATGAAACTTTAGATCAAGTTACTACCGAACCTCGTAGATTAACCAGAGTAAGATCCGCACCACAGTGGTACGGTAATCCTGTTCTGGAAGTCATGCTACTAGATCATGATGAACCTACGAACTATGAAGAAGCGATGGTGAGCCTAGATTCCGCAAAATGGCTAGAAGCCATGAAATCTGAGATGGGATCCATGTATGAGAACAAAGTGTGTACTTTGGTTGACTTGCCCGTTGATCGTCAAGCAATTGAGAATAAATGGATCTTCAAGAAGAAGACTGACGCTGACGGTAATGTTACTGTCTACAAAGCTCGACTTGTTGCGAAAGGTTTTCGACAAGTTCAAGGGATTGACTACGATGAGACCTTCTCACCTGTAGCGATGCTTAAGTCTGTCCGAATCATGTTAGCGATTGCCGCATTTTATGATTATGAAATTTGGTAGATGGATGTCAAAACTGCATTCCTAAATGGATTTCTGGAAGAAGAGTTGTATATGATGCAACCAGAAGGTTTTGTCGATCCAAAGGGAGATAATAAAGTGTGCAAGCTCCAGCGATCCATTTATGGACTGGTGCAAGCCTCTCGGAGTTGGAATAAACGCTTTGATAGTGTGATCAAAGCATTTGGTTTTGTACAGACTTTTGGAGAAGCCTGTATTTACAAGAAAGTGAGTGGGAGCTCTGTAGCGTTTCTGATATTATATGTGGATGACATATTACTGATTGGAAATGATATAGAATTTCTGGATAGCATAAAGGGATACTTGAATAAGAGTTTTTCAATGAAAGACCTCGGTGAAGCTGCTTACATATTGGGCATTAAGATCTATAGAGATAGATCAAGACGCTTGAGGGAGTCCTGGATTAGGGGGTGTCCGGATGGCCGGACTATACCTTCAGCCGGACTCCTGGACTATGAAGATACAAGATTGAAGACTTCGTCCCGTGTCCGGAAGGGATTTTCCTTGGCGTGGAAGGCAAGCTTGGCGATACGGATATGTGGACCTCCTACCATTGTAACCGACTTTGTGTAACCCTAACCCTCTCCGGTGTCTATATAAACCGGAGGGTTTTAGTCCGTAGGACAACATACAGAACAACAATCATACCATAGGCTAGCTTCTAGGGTTTAGCCTCTCCGATCTCGTGGTAGATCTACTCTTGTACTACCCATATCATCAATATTAATCAAGCATGACATAGGGTTTTACCTCCATCAAGAGGGCCCGAACCTGGGTAAAACTTCGTGTCCCTTGCCTCCTGTTACCATCCGGCCTAGACGCACAGTTCGGGACCTCCTACCCGAGATCCGCCGGTTTTGACACCGACATTAGTGCTTTCATTAAGAGTTCCTCTGTGTTGTCGCCGTCAGGCTTGATGGCTCCTACGATCATCAATAGCGATGTAGTCCAGGGTGAGACCTTCCTCCCCGGACAGATCTTTGTCTTTGGCGGCTTCGCACTGCGGGCCAATTCACTTGGCCATCTAGAGTAGATCGAAAGCTATGCCCCTGGCCGTCAGGTCAGATTTGGAAGTTTAAACTACACGGCTGACATCCGCGGGGACTTGATCTTCGACGGATTCGAGCCACTGCTGAGTGCGCCGCACTGTCACGACGAGCATGATCTAGCTCTGCCGCCGAACAGTGCCCTGGAGGCCGCACCCACATCGGCTTCGACCCTTAATTCGGAGCCAACTGCACCGATCGAGGATGGGTGGTTGGACGCCGCCTCGGGGGCTGTGATCCCAGCCCCGCACTCTGCGAGACTCGGGACTCCAAGGAGCCGGACTCCTCTCCGGACTCCGAACCCTCCGCGCCCCTGCCGATCGAATCCCATTGGGCGCCGATCATGGAGTTTACTGCCGCGGACATCTTTCAGCACTCGCCTTTCGGCGATATTCTGAAGACACTAAAGTCTCTCTCTTTATCAGGAGAGCCCTGGCCGAACTACGGTCAGCAAGGTTGGGATACGGACGATGAAGAAATTCAAAGCCCACCCACCACCCACTTTGTAGCCACTGTCGACGATTTAACCGGCATGCTCGACTTCGACTCCGAAGACATCGACGGTATGGACGCCGATGCAGGAGACGATGAAGAACCAGCGCCTATTGGGCCCTAGAAAGCCACCTCATCATATGACATATACATGGTGGACACCCCAAAAGAAGGAGATGGCGATGGAACAACGAAGGATGACCCCTCCAAGAAACATCCTAAGCGCCGGCGTCAGCGGCGCCGCTCAAAATCCCGCCAAAGCAAATACGGTGATTCCAGCACGGGAGATAATAATACTTCGGAGAGTGCCGAAGAAAACCCCCTCCAGCAAGCACAGGAGGATGGAGAAGCCAGCCCTCATGAGAGAGCGGCAGACAGAGAGGTCGAGGATGATAATTATATGCCTCCCTCCGAAGACGAGGCAAGCCTCGACGACGACGAATTCGTCGTGCCAGAGGATCCCGTCGAGCAAGAGCGTTTTCAACGCAGGCTTATGGCCACGGCAAGAAGCCTCAAGAAAAAATAGCAACAGCTTAAAGCTGATCAAGATTTGCTAGTCGATAGGTGGACTGAAGTCCTTGCGGCCGAAGAGCATAAACTCGAACGCCCCTCTAAGAGCTACCCAAAGCGCAGGTTGCTACCCCGATTAGAGGAGGAAGCACTTAAACCTACATCACCAGCACTTGATACGGCCGACCGGCGACCCCGTGGCCGTGACAGAGAGGCCTCTCGGCCCTCCACTCAAGCCGCACCCCGTACCAAGGCACGAGAAAATGCGCCTGACCTGCGAGATATGTTGGAGGACAAGGCAAGGCAAACAAGATCGATCTACAGATCGCGTGGGCGCCCCACGACTCGAAACGGTAACCGTCACGCCGGACACAAATCCGGTAGGGCCGAACACAGTAGACAAAGCTCATTGGAGCTACGTCATGATATAGCCCAGTACAGAGGCGCCGCACACCCACTATGCTTCACAGACGAAGTAATGGATCATCAAATCCCCGAGGGTTTCAAACCCGTAAACATCGAATCATATGATGGCACAACAGATCCTGCGGTATGGATCGAGGATTATCTCCTTCATATCCACATGGCCCGCGGCGATGATCTCCACGCCATCAAATACCTCCCACTCAAGCTTAAAGGACCAGCTCGGCATTGGCTTAACAGCTTGCCAGGAGGATCAATCAGTTGTTGGGAGGACCTGGAAGCCGCATTCCTCGACAATTTCCAGGGCACTTATGTGCGACCACCAGACGCTGATGACCTAAGCCACGTAATTCAGCAGCCAGAGGAATCGGCCAGGCAATTCTGGACACGGTTCCTAACAAAGAAAAATCAAATAGTCGACTGTCCGGACGCATAGGCCCTAGCAGCCTTCAAGCACAATATCCGTGACGAGTGGCTTGCCCGGCACCTTGGACAGGAAAAGCCGAAATCTATGGCAGCACTCACGACACTCATGACCCGCTTTTGCGCGGGAGAAGACAGCTGGCTTGCTCGTAGCAACAATATGACCAAGAACCCTGGTAATTCGGATACCAGGGACAGTAGTGGCAGGTCGCGTCGCAACAAGCAGAAGCGCCGCATTAACAGCGACAATGCTGAGGATACGACAATTAATGCCGGATTCAGAGGCTATAAATCCGGTCAGCGAAAAAAGCCATTCAAAAGAAATCCTAGGGGCTTGTCCAGTTTGGACCGAATACTCGACTACTTGTGCCAGATACATGGCACCCCCGAGAAGCCGGCCAATCACACCAACATGGATTGTTGGGTGTTCAAGCAGGTAAGCAAGTTAAATGCCGAAAATACCGACAAGGGGCTGCATAGCGATGACGACGAAGAGCCCCGGCCGCCGAACAACAGTGGACAGAAGGGTTTTCCCCCACAAGTGCGGACGGTGAACATGATATACGCAACCCACATCCCCAAGAAGGAGCGGAAGCGCGCGTTAAGGGACGTATACGCGGTAGAGCCAGTCGCCCCAAAGTTCAACCCATGGTCCTCCTGCCCGATCACCTTTGATCGAAGGGACCATCCCACTAGCACCTGTCATGGCGGATTCGCTGCATTGGTTCTAGACCCAATTATTGATGGATTTCATCTCACTAGAGTCCTTATGGACGGCGGCAGCAGCTTGAACCTGCTTTACCAGGATACAGTGCGGAAAATGGGCATAGATCCCTCGAGGATTAAGCCCACCAAAACGACCTTTAAAGGCGTAATACCAGGTGTAGAGGCCAACTGTGCAGGCTCAGTCACACTTGAAGTGGTCTTCGGATCTCCGGATAATTTCCGAAGCGAGGAGTTAATCTTCGACATAGTCCCATTCCGCAGTGGCTATCACGCACTGCTCGGGCGAACCGCATTCGCCAAGTTCAATGCGGTACCGCACTACACATACCTTAAGCTCAAGATGCCAGGCCCTCGAGGAGTAATTACGGTCAATGGAAACACCAAACGCTCTCTCCGAACGGAGGAGCACACGGCGGCCCTTGCAGCGGAAGTACAAAGCAGCCTCTCCAGGCAGTTCTCCAGTCCGGCCATTAAACGTCCGGACACCATCAAGCGCGCCCGGAATAACCTACAACAAGACCGCCTGGCACGTTCCGACCAGGCGTAGCAATGCGGCCCCAACCCCAGCCCTCGCAAAAATGCGACACCAGTGCTTCGCGTACATAACTACGCTCTACAAATACCATGGGTACAGGGGGAGAGGCACCATCACGGCACGCCCGAAACACGGCTTAAACCGCACCAGGGGCTGCCGATTTTTTAATTTTCTCTTACTTTCAGGACTCCACTCTTCGGAAGGCCTATTCGGCAGTTCAATTGCCGCACAAATGATGCAAGAACCAGGGAAGCAGACAAGACATGCCGCATTACGGAACTCCCAGGTGGTCTCTATCACGAGCAGTATACCTGTTTCGCATACCATTCCGCAGCCTGCCCCTGGAACAGACATGTTAAATAGTCCAACCTTTTGCTTATCGCATTATTTGTATCGTTCTGCTATGATCACAGCCCTTTTTAATAAACAATGCATAGCTTTTGTCTATTTTTGCATTACTCTTTTTTTACAAATATATGTTCCTTAACGACATGTTGCACCCGTACACTTTGGTACGGCCAAAATACGCCAGGGGCTTTAGTACCCCTCAATATGGTGTGAGAAGTCCGAACACTTTAACAAGTGCGGCACCCCGAACTTATAGCATTATATGCATCGGCTCCGAATCATGTCTTGGGTCAATAGTTGGGTTTGCCCGGCTCCTATGTTTTGGTGCCTTACGTTCCGCTATGTCGGCTAAGGTAGCACTAGGAGAACTACTGTGATTGTGCCCCAGTTGAGCTGGGTCGAGCACCTCAGTAGAGAAAGCTAAAACTGACTGTCATGATGAAGCGAGAGCTGGTCGCTGTTCGAGAGGTTTTTCGAGTCCCTAAATACTTATGCCGCTTAGAGCGAGGAGTCGGCTCTGTCCGGCCAAGGCGTGGATAGCGCCCCGAACTCGGTCTTCCGAATATCAGGGGCTTCGCCGAAATTTAAAATTATAGAATTCTATGGCTAAGTGAGAGTGTTCACGCATTTAGTCCGATTGCCTTGTTCGTTGTGCTAAGCGCCTCCCTCGAAGGACCCAAACATGGGAAAAAGAGCGCTCAGGTTTATCCCCGAACACCCCAGCACTAGCGGCACGGGGGCAGAAGTCGACGACTCGCCATCTCTCAGAATTGATAAACAGCCGCACAGAAGGTAATATTTTAAATTCCAACAGCATTGCTTAGCGCATATGAACAAGTTTTCAGCGCACAGGACAAAACGAGCGAGTTTTACTCAAAAATTACATCCCTGGAACATTCATCCGCCACAAGGCGGGCACCCTTCAGAACATCCGTATAATAATTCTCGGGCTTGCGATGCTCTTTCCCCGGCGGTGGCCCGTCCTTCACAAGCTTCTCAGCATCCAGCTTTCCCCAGTGCACCTTAGCACGGGCAAGGGCCCTACGGGCACCTTCAATGCAGACGGAGCGCTTGATGACTTCGAGCCTTGGATATGCCCCCACCAGCCGCCGCACCAGCCCGAAATAGCTCCCAGGCAGAGCCTCTCCAGGCCACAGCCGAACTATGAGGCCCTTCATGGCCTGTTCGGCCGCCTTGTGGAGCTCGGCCAGTTGCTTCAGCTGGTCGCTCAGGGGCACGGGGTGTCCGGCCTCAGCATACTGAGACCAGAACACCTTCTCTGTCAAGCTGCCCTCCTCGGCTCGATAGAATGCGGCGGCATCGGACACGCTACGGGGAAGATCTGCGAATGCTCCTGGAGAGCTCCGGATTCGGGTAAGTAACAAGTAACTCACGTTTATGTGTTTGCTTTGCATAAAGAATGCCTTACCCGCCGCTATCTTTTTCACCGCATCCAACTCCTGGAGGGTCTTCTGGGATTCGGCCTTGGCAAACTTGGCATTTTCAATAGCCATCGCGAGCTCGGACGCTCGCGTCTTTGAGTCAAGCTCCAAACTCTCATGTTTTTTCATGAGAGCCTGGAGCTCTTGCCGCACCTTGCCAACCTGGGCCTCATACTTCTCCCGCTCGGTGCGCTCCGTGGCCGCCCTCTTCTCGGCCTCGACCAGCGCTTGCTTAAGGGTCGCCACCTCAGACGTGGCCCCTACAATAGCCATGATAATCCTGTCATTTTTTGCAATTGCACCTTTTTTATATATATTTAAACAAGGTATTTCTTACCTTCCTGGTCCTCGAGCTGCTTCTTGGCACGCCCGATCTCTTGCTCGGACTGCTCGAGGTTCTGCTTTAGCGTGTCCACTTCCGCAGTCAGTGCGGCGGACGCCAGCAGAGAAGCCTGCATACGCATATTGACTCCTTTTTGTTAGACTCCTGCGAATTTTATTTGATCTTCTATTCGGCTTTTCTTCCTGAACGCCAAACAGAGCATCAGGGGCTACTGTCTATGCGGTAATATTATTTACACATTCTTTACTTACCTCAAAGCCTGTTAAAAGGCTAGCACAAGCTTCAGTTAGTCCATTCTTGGCGGACTGAACCTTCTGGACCACCGCACTCATAATGGTGCGGTGCTCCTCGTCGATGGAGGCGCCTTTGAGCACCTCCAACAGATTGTCCGGCGCCTCCGGTTGGACGGGGGTCACCAGCACGGCGGGCTTGCTCCTCTTGGAAGGAGGTCGCCCGTCGGACTCTGGAACCTTTGAAGGTTCTGGAGCGGTGTCCGGCCTAGGGCCGGACTTGGAGCCCTAGGGGGTTTTATCCTCTTTACTCCTGGAGTCCGGGAGGTCGCCTTGCGGCGCCTCCAGGACCACCTCCTCCTGGCTTGGAACCTGTTGGGACAACACTTCGGCGTCGTCCATAGGATGGGGGGAGGTAGCCATCGGAAGCGAATTCACATCTGACGAGTCCAGTGAACCGCTCGACGACGCGTCGAGCCGGTCTTTGGGTGGGCTGCATAATCATATTCGACATAAGGGAAAGCTATGCAATAAAGGAACACTATGAATCACTCTGGTATCCGGATACTTACGATTTCTCCAGGGGCTTGGCCCTGAGCGGCCACTCCTCTCCGCCATCGTCGGCGTCGGTGGAGTAGTCCAGAGGAAGGGTTTTCCCCTTCTTGGACCCTTCGGCCTCCCCTGTGAGGGCGACCTTCCTTTTCTTCTCTCCTCGCACTGGAGGGGGAGAGGTCTCTTCTTCCTCCTCCTTGTCTTCATGGGAGGAATGCGCCTTGGAGCCATCGGATGATGAACCCGACACCTCCTGGCGCCGGGCACTTTTTCGAGTCCCCGTGGCCTTCTTCGTGGCCTTCTTCTCCAGCACCACATAGGGTGCCGGAACCAGCAGCTTCGCCAAGCGGGCATCGGCTGGGTCTTCGGGCAAAGGAGCCGGACAGTCGATCTGTCCGGACTTCGCCCACCAAACCTGTCAAAGGTAAGGGAGCTTAGATCCCGCATAGAGTTAAACTATGAAAAACTAATACCCTGTAAAAGGTACAAACAACTTACCGCGCTAGCGTGACGCTGCGCGCTGAATCCGCGATCCTCGGTAGCGGATGCGGGAGCCTTGGCGCCCTTGAAAAGCACCTTCCAGGCACCTTCGTACGTCATGTCGAAGAGCCTGCTCAGACTTCGGTGCTGCGCCGGGTTGAACTCCCACAGATTGAAGGCCCGTTGTTGACACGGGAGGATCTGGCGGATGAGCATAACCTGGACTACGTTGACAAGCTTGAGCTGCTTGTCCACCAGGGTTTGGACGCATGTTTGCAGTCCAGTCACCTCTCCTTTGCTGCCCCACGACAGGCCCGTCTCTTTTCAGGATGTGAGCTGCGTTGGGGGTCCGGACCGGAACTCGGGGGCTGCGACCCACTCAGGGTCGCGCGGCTCGGTGATGTAAAACCACCCCGATTGCCACCCCTTCAGGGTCTCCACAAAGGAGCCCTCGAGCCATAAGACGTTGGGCATCTTGCCCACCATGGCGCCTCCGCACTCCGCCTGGTTGCCGTGCACCACCTTCGGCTTGACATTGAAAGTCTTGAGCCATAGGCCGAAATGGGGGCGGATGCAGAGGAAAGCCTCGCACACGACGATAAACACCGAGATGTTGGGGATGAAGTTCGGGGCCAGATCATGGAAATCCAGGCGGTAGTAGAACATGAGTCCCCGGACGAATGGGTGGATAGGAAAGCCCAGTCCGCGGAGGAAGTGGGGAAGGAACACTACCCTCTCATGGGGCCTTGGGGTGGGGAGGAGATGCCCCTCTTCGGGAAGCCGGTACGCAATGTCGTTAGACAAGTATCCGGCCTTCCTCAGTTTTTTGATGTGTCCCTCCGTGACGGAGGAGACCATCCACTTGCCTCCCGCTCCGGACATGGCTGGAAAAGGTTGAGGTGGGGAGTGCGGACTTGGGCGCTGGAGCTCGAGTGCGCGAAAATGGATAGGCAAAGAAGGAAGAAGGCGTAGGTGAAAAGGTGGATCCTTAAACCCTTATATGGGTGGACGCAACTGCGTGTCCCCACCAGCCTGGTAAAACTTGCTTATCTCCAAGCGCCGTGATCAACGGCACGGTTGGGTTACCCACGCCCGTATTGATGAGAATCCCGGAATAAGGGGACATGATCTCTGCTTCGACGAGATGTGCCAAGGAAACCGCCTCGCATGACACGCTGAGGTGGGACAATAAAACGATTCGAATAAAGGCTTAGCCGTGGTGCGATGTCACACTACGGAATACGTCAGCAGATTAGATTTGTGTAAATATTATTCTCTCTATGGCAATATGTGGAAACTTATTTTGCAGAGCCGGACACTACTTTGTGTTCAAAATCTTCTATGAAGTACTTGGAGGATGAACCCGCCTTGCAATGCCGAAGACAATCTGCGCGCCGGACTCGTCGTCATTGAAGCCTGGTTCAGGGGCTACTGAGGGAGTCCTGGATTAGGGGGTGTCCGGATGGCCGGACTATACCTTCAGCCAGACTCCTGGACTATGAAGATACAAGATTGAAGACTTCGTCCCGTGTCCGGAAGGGACTTTCCTTGGCGTGGAAGGCAAGCTTGACGATACGGATATGTGGATCTCCTACCATTGTAACCGACTTTGTGTAACCCTAACCCTCTCCGGTGTCTATATAAACCGGAGGGTTTTAGTCTGTAGGACAACATACAGAACAACAATCATACCATAGGCTAGCTTCTAGGGTTTAGCCTCTCCGATCTCGTGGTAGATCTACTCTTGTACTACCCATATCATCAATATTAATCAAGCAGGACGTAGGGTTTTACCTCCATCAAGAGGGCCCAGACCTGGGTAAAACTTTGTGTCCCTTGCCTCCTGTTACCATCCGGCCTAGACGCACAGTTCGGGACCCCCTACCCGAGATCCACCGGTTTTGACACCGACAACGCTTAATTGGACTTTCACAAAGCACATACCTTGACGAAGTTTTGAAGAAGTTCAAAATGGATCAAGCAAAGAAAGGGTTCTTGCCTGTGTTACAAGGTGTGAAGTTGAGTAAGACTCAATGTCTGACCACCGCAGAAGATAGAGAGAAAATGAAAGATGTTCCCTATGCTTCAGCCATAGGCTCTATCATGTATGCAATGCTGTGTACCAGACCTGATGTGTGCCTTGCTATAAGTCTAGTAGGGAGGTACCAAAGTAATCAGGAGTGGATCATTGGACATCGGTCAAGAACATCCTGAAGTACCTGAAAAGGACTAAGGATATGTTTCTCGTATATGGAGGTGACAAAGAGCTCATTGTAAATGGTTATGTTGATGCAAGCTTTGACACTGATCCGGATGATTCTAAATCGCAAACCGGATACGTGTTTATACTGAACGGTGGAGCTGTCAGTTGGTGCAGTTCTAAACAAAGCGTCGTGGCGGGATCTACATGTGAAGCGGAGTACATAGCTGCTTCGGAAGCAGCAAATGAAGGAGTCTGGATGAAGGAGTTCATATCCGATCTAGGTGTCATACCTAGTGCATCGGGTCCAATGAAAATCTTTTGTGACAATACTGGTGCAATTGCCTTGGCGAAGGAATCCAGATTTCACAAGAGAACCAAGCACATCAAGAGATGCTTCAATTCCATTCGGGATTTAGTCCAAGTGGGAGACATAGAAATTTGCAAGATACATACGGATCTGAATGTTGCAGACCCACTGACTAAGCCTCTTCCACAAGCAAAACATGATCAGCACCAAGGCTCCATGGGTGTTCGAATCGTTACTGTGTAATCTAGATTATTGACTCTAGTGCAAGTGGGAGACTGAAGGAAATATGCCCTAGAGGCAATAATAAAGTTATTATTTATTTCCTTATATCATGATAAATGTTTATTATTCATGCTAGAATTGTATTAACCGGAAACATAATACATGTGTGAATGCATAGACAAACAGAGTGTCACTAGTATGCCTCTACTTGACTAGCTCGTTGATCGAAGATGGTTATGTTTCCTAAGCATAGACATGAGTTGTCATTTGATTAACGGGATCACATCATTAGGAGAATGATGTGATTGACTTGAACCCATTCCGTTAGCTTAGCACTTGATCGTTTAGTTTGTTGCTATTGCTTTCTTCATAACTTATACATGTTCCTATGACTATGAGGTTATGCAACTCCCGTTTACCGGAGGAACACTTTGTGTGCTACCAAACGTCACAACGTAACTGGGTGATTATAAAGGTGCTCTACAGGTGTCTCCGAAGGTACTTGTTGGGTTGGCGTATTTCAAGATTAGGATTTGTCACTCCGATTGTCGGAGAGGTATCTCTGGGCCCACTCGGTAATGCACATCACTTAAGTCTTGCAAGCATTGCAACTAATGAGTTAGTTGCGGAATGATGTATTACAGAACGAGTAAAGAGACTTGCCGGTAACGAGATTGAACTAGGTATTGGAATACCGACGATCGAATCTCGGGCAAGTAACATACCGATGACAAAGGGAACAACGTATGTTGTTATGCGGTTTGACCGATAAAGATCTTCGTAGAATATGTAGGAACCAATATGAGCATCCAGGTTCCGCTATTGGTTATTGACCGGAGACGTGTCTCGGTCATGTCTACATAGTTCTCGAACCCGTAGGGTCCGCACGCTTAAAGTTTGGTGACGATCGTAATTAGGGTTTTGTGTTTTGATGTACCGAAGGTTGTTCGGAGTCCCGGATGTGATCACGGACATGACGAGGAGTCTCGAAATGGTCGAGACATAAAGATTGATATATTGGAAGCCTATATTTGGATATCGGAATCGTTCTGGGTGAAATCGGGATTTTATCGGAGTACCGGGGGATTACCGGAACCCCCCCGGGGGTTAATGGGCTTACATGGGCCCTAAGGGAGAAGAGGAGGGCCGGCCAGGGCAGGCCGCGCGCCCCCTCCCCCCTAGTCCGAATAGGACAAGGAAGGGGGGGGCGACGCTCCCCTTTCCTCTTTCCCCCTTCCCCTTTCCTTCTCCAACAAGGCAAGAGGGGGGAGTCCTACTCCCGGTGGGAGTAGGACTCCTCCAGGCTCACCCCTAGGGGCCGGCCGCACCTCCCCTCTCCCTTCTTTATATACGGGGGCAGGAGGGCACCCCATGACACACAAGTTGATCTTTGTGATCGTTCCTTAGCCATGTGCGGTGCCCCCTTCCACCATATTCCACCTCGGTCATATCGTAGCGGTGCTTAGGCGAAGCCTTGCGTCGGTAGAACATCATCACCGTCATCACGCCGTCGTGCTGACGAAACTCTTCCTCAACACTCGGCTGGATCAGAGCTCGAGGGATGTCACCGAGTTGAACGTGTGCAAGAACTCGGAGGTGCCGTACGTTCGGTACTTGGATCGGTCGGATCGGGAAGACGTATGATTACTTCCTCTATGTTGTGTCAACGCTTCCGTTGCCGGTCTACGAGGGTACGTAGACAACACTCTCCCCTCTCGTTGCTATGCATCACCATGATCTTGCGTGTGCGTAGGATTTTTTTTTGAAATTACTACGTTCCCCAACAAGACGCACAGTTCGGGACCCCCTACCTGATATCCGCCGGTTTTGACACCGACACATACCTTTCAAAATTTGACCAAGTTTGTGAAGAAAAGTATTTACACTTAGAATGTCATACATATATTATTAGATTCATCACGAGGTGTAGTTTCAGATATTTCTGAACATTTTTTTAATAACTTTCAAATTTACTGTTCACCCAAGCTCATTTGAGCTCGGGTGCAAAAACTTCACGTCCCCCAAAAGGAGGTTTTTGCCTACGTTTTTTTCATAGTCAGACTTTGTAAACTTTGGCAAGGCTTGTAGAAAAAATATATGGATATTTAAACAAAGAAATAAATTCCATGAGGGCTCCTCATGAAATATATTTGTATATTGACTCCATTTCATAATGTAGTGCATATTGATTTTTTCAAAAGTCAAACCTTTCAAAATTATACCAAGTTTGTGAAGGAAAGTATTTACATTTAGAATGTCATACATATATCATTAGATTCATCACAAGGTGTAGTTTCATATCCTGCACATTTGGTATTGTAGATGTAAATAGTTTTATCTATAAACTTGGTGAAAGTTTACAAACTTTGACTTAAAAAAATCTATATGCACTATATTATGAAACGAAGGGAGTATGATTTACATCTAGTATTTAAAATGTTCATGTTTTTTCTATAAACTTGCCGGAAGTTTACAATATTTGACTTTAGAGAAAAAACACACTATAATGTGGCAAAGGAGGGAATAATTTATTCCAAATTTTCGCGAACCAGAAATATAGGAGACAGACGATTATTTTTTGGCTCTTAGGGACGTGTGACCCCACCTTTGTGCTACGAGATGGTTAAAGTTTACGGATTTGCTATTTCACATTTAGATGTGAAATAACTATCTCACATCTAAGCCCCCCAGTGTTGAATTTGTTCTGTCTTTAAAATTCGTGCGCACTTGATCTGGCGATTAATCTCGCGATCTGTCTCCGTTCGAGCCGGAGGAGAGCTCCTCCTCAGGGGAACTCCTATGTGACGCATTCTGCGTCAACTAGGTGTGGCTTCGCACAGGAGCAGCTGACTGGCGGGCTTTGTGGGCCGCGAGGCGCGCGTTTCCCTGGTTTTGAACTGTTTCTACCGCTTCGTTGATTCTGCTTCGCGAAGCTGTTCCACTGATTGTTGTCCCTGTTGTTTTCCACTGTTTCTTCTGTTTCTACTGTTTCTTCTGTTTTCCTTGTATAAACTAAACAATGGTACAGTTTCAACTGTTTCCCAAAGAAACATGAAAGACAAAAACCTTGAATTTACTAAACAATGGTTGTAGGTTCCATTTTTATGAAACCAGGTGCTGTTCCTATTGATTCAACTAGTTTTTAATTATAAAAAACATGAAATTTCATTTTACATTTATTACAAAGTGGTACTTCTAAAACTGTCATAAAAGTGGTAAGCTTACATCTTGATGAAATTGAGTGATGATAGTATCACCAAGGCGTCATGAAAGACAAAAAAAATGTACATGTCTTACTGCTCGTTTTCATAACTGTTTCAGCTGTTTTCGGACATTGTTTACAGTTGAAGGTCTTGGAAGAAACTATCACTAGATCAGCAAGAGAGAAAAAAAGATAGCTCTATCGGTAAGGAAACATTTTTCCCATGAAAGTATTCCTTTGAGTTGAATCTTGCAGTGCACTTCCCTTGAAGGTGACAGTATTAATGAGACCCTTGAGAATAGAAAGAAGAATTAGAAGAAACATATACGCGATTAGAAGAAATTAATTTCACTGTTCGGTATGAAAGAACAGGCTCTAAGAAAATAACATCTCTTTTGTTTCCATAGGAGAGAAAAAAAATAGAGAACTTACATGTCTCTGCAGGAAAGAAGTTACTAACGGCAGCTGAATTTCATTGTCCTTGCATGTTACAATCTCAAAAAGAAATTTCTGACGTAGAGCTTGTAAATCATCCTATAGTATTTTAACATGTGAACAAATTTTTGGAATATTTTTTGACATAGAGCTTGTAAATTTCATTGTTCACATATTTTTTGGAATATGTGATCAAATTTCGGAAACAAGAACAATTTTTTGAATTAGTAAAAAAATAAACATGTGGACAATTTTTTGAATTTGTAAACAAATTTGGAAACATGAACATTTTTTGAACATGTGAACAAATTTTATGAAAACCGAAAAGTTTGAATTTCCCAAACATTTTTCGGAAATTGAACATTTTTGGAGTTTGTGAACATTTTTATGAAGCATGGACGATTTTTGAATCTTGAGAACAAATTTGGAAGCGCGGATTATTTTTTGAAGCACGAACATTTTTTGAACCTTGAGAACAAATTTTGAAACGAAAAACAATTTTGAAAAATCCTGAACAAATTTGGAAGCATGAACAATTTTGTAAAGCACGAACATTTTTTGTTTCTTGAGAACATATTTTAAAATAGAGAACAATTTTAAAAAATTCCAAACAAATTTGGAAGTGCGAACATTTTTGAGAAACGTTATTTTTGAGAAAAAAACATGAAGGTTGTATGAAACAGCAAACACTTTTAGAAATTGAGAACAAAATTTGTAAAAACTCAACAATTCGAAAAATGCAAACAATTTTTGGAAATGGGAACATTTTTGTAAAGTCTCCCAAAACCCGAACATTTTTCAAATTCAAAAACAAATTTTGGATACTTGAACATTTTTTAAAACTTGGAACATTTTTTCAAACTCCCGAACAAAACTTGAACACATGAACAGTTTTTAAAACTTGCGTACATTTTTTCGAAACTCCCGAACAAAAATTGAAGCATGAACATTTTTTGCAATTTGCGAACAATTTATTAAATGGAAACATTTATGGAAACTCGCAGCAAAATTTGAAAACATGAACATTTTTTGAATTTGGTGAACAAATTTTGAAATTGGATTATTGTTTGAAACTCCCAAACATAACTTGAAACATGAACAAAAAGAAAATAAAAAGAAAAGAAAAAGGAATTGAAAGATGAAATAAAGAAACAGAAAAACAAAGAAAGAAAAAAAAGAAAGAAAAAACTATAAAGAAAAAGCAAACAGAAAAAATCAGTAAAAACCCGGTTCAAGAACCTTCCAGAAGGTTCCCAAAACCGTTCAGGAACCCTCCAGAAGGTTCCCAAAACCGGGACGTTGCAGCGCCTGTGCCATCTCGTGACTGGGCCGGCCCATCTTGATCGCTAGTCGCTCGCTTCTCTGTGCGAAGCCTCGACAACTGGACGCAGCGAGCGTCCAATAGGGTTTTCCCCTCCTCAGCGCCTATAGCGGCGCCAGGAGAGGAAGCTGGCGCTCACGCACTATTAAAGTGGGCCGTGGCCCATTAAGCGCTCCTCTTCCAGCCTGTACTTCGCTCGCTCGCTAGGCTCGTCGGTGTTCGCTCAGGTCTTCGTGGTTGACTGGCCTGTTGACTTTCTGACATTTTTTTTCAAAAAAATAAAATAAAAAGATCGCAATAAACAAAAAAAGTTCACCGAATTTGAAGAAAGTTGGAAAATTTGAAAAAGGTTCATCAATTTTTAAGAAATTCCACGAATTTGAAAAAAAGTCCATTGATTTTGAAGAAAAGTTCACAAATTTGAAAACAAGTTCATGGAGTTTGAAAAAAAGTTCACCGAGTTTCAAAAAAGTTCATTGAGCTTCAATAAATTTCATCGAGTTTGAAAAAAGTTCATCGAATTTGAGAAAAAAGTGCATCGAGTTTGAAAAAGTTCATTGAGATTGAAAAAAAGTTCACCGAGTTTGAAAAAAGTTCATGGAATTTGAGAAAAAAGTGCATCGAGTTTAAAAAAAGTTCATCAAGATTGAAAAAAAGTTCATCGAGTTTGAAGAAAGTTCATCGATTTTGAGAAAAAGTTCACCAAATTTGAAATATACCTTTCATCAAATTTGAGAAAAAGTTCATCGTTTTTGCATCAAGCCGGGAAGAAAGAAAAAAGAAAAAGGAAAGAATAAAAATGGAAAAATGGGAAAAGGAAAAAGGAAAAGTACAAGAAGAAAATAACGAGAAAGATGAATGTAACCACATTCGGCGTGGTGGCTAGTGCGGTGTACTGCGAAGCAGGAGGTTGCGTCTTGGAATTTCACCCGTTTTTATTTTGCCTCGCGTTTTCAAAATCAGAAAGAAGGTAAAAAGGCCGGCCCATATAGCATCGATGGAGACCGGGGGTATGCGCCCTGTACGAAATGGCCTATATTCGGCGCTTAAGGCGCCGAATAGGATTTGGCGAGCCGGAGCGTGTGCTCGCGCAGCCCCGCACGGGACGTGCATGCAGCGTGCCAGTATGGGCTGGCCCTGTGTGTGCTAGAGTGGGCTGTGTTTGCCCGTTTTTTTTGTCTATTTGTTGTACCGTCTCAATTCGATGCAGCCGGTGCAGTTTGTGAGCTTTTTTTGTATTTTTTTCATTTCTTTTTTCCTTCCCCTTTGCGATACTATGATAGGTGTATATATCATATGTTGTGTGCATGCATCTCCTTTGTGCATGTATATACCGTATGATCATTCATGTATGTTTTTTTTTGTCGTCGTTTTGATTTTGTATTCATCTATGTGACATGTCCATGGAATAATAAATCATGTATTGGAGTTGCTAAAACATTTATAGATGAGTGTGATGTCTCGTCTAAAGTTTCAGTCCATTTGATCCATGGCTATAAATTTCGTGTGATTCTTTGATCGGGGTTGTTTTGTCCCGCACGTCTGTTGCCGCTCGTCATTGTTCATTTTGTGGCCCATCGCACCTTGTGTCTTTCTTTTTGGGGCATTATTTGTGGTTTATTTTCTTATGCATCGTAGTTGAAGAGAAGAGTTGTATGTATAAGTCGAAGAGACAAGCTGACCGTTGGCAGGTCAATTTTGTTCTTCTCTCTCTCTCTCTCTCAATCACATTGCTCTTTGTTTTTGGAGTAGAGACAACCCGACCAAATTTCTAAACGGTACAATCATGGGCAACGGCCCATTTCTTGTTTTTATTTTTGTTTACAAGTCTAACCCTAATATGTAAGAAACTCGTCTTTTTTTCCTTGTTCTAGTTGCAAGTCGATCATCAACATGCATCTTGGTCCAGAATTTTTGATCTTTCCTGCAAGTGTACTCCTAACTGAGGTCTCCCTTTTTTATTTTTTTATCCTAGTTGCAAGTCGACCATCGACATGCAAATTGGTGCCCATATCTTTTATTTTTATTGTCACAATTGCAAGTAAACCACCGACATGCAACTCGGCCCGACATATTTTGGTCTCGGTTGCAAGTCTAGCCTCGACTCGGCACTGCAGGCCAACATTTTTTGTCCTAGTTGCATGTCCACCTCCGAATCACAACTCAGACTTTTTTTATCCCAGTTGCAAGTCCACACTTGACTCGCAAGTGGGGTTCGACATTTTTCTCTCAGTTGCAAGTCCACCCTCGACTCGCATATGGGGGTCGACCTTTCTATTAGTTGCAAGTCCATACTCAACTCATAGCTAGAGCCCGATTTTTTTTCCTCAACTGCAATCCCACCCTCGACTTGCAACTAGGGCCCGACCCATCCCCCCCACTTGCGAGTCCACCCTCCACTCGCAACTGGGAGCCGACCTTTTTTGTCCTGGTTGCAAGTCCACCTTTGACTCACAAATGGAACTGTAGTTTGTTTCATCCCAGTTGCAGGTCAACCCTTGACTCGCAACTGGGCTCATAGTTTTGTACTTGTCCTAGTTATAGGTTCACTTCGCAATTGGGCTGATAGTTCTGCCAGTTGCAAGCCCACCAATGACTTGTAACTAGGCATGTGTTTTATTTTTCATCCCAGTTGCAAGTCCACCCTTGATTCGCATCTAGGACCATATTTTGATTCATCCCGGTTGCAAGTCCACCATTGACTCGCAACTGGGTCAATGTTCCGTAGTAGTCTTAATTGCAAGTACAACATTGACTCGCAATTGGGGTCATAGTTTGTTGTTGTCCTAGTTACAAGTCCACCCTCGACTCACAACCGGGCCTATAGTTTGTTGTTGTCTCAGTTGCAAGTCCACCCTCCACTTACAACCGGGATGCGTTTTATTTTGGTAATATCACTACATGTTTTCTCTATACACGGGGAACATTTTTTAACATACACTGAACATTTTTTCAAATACATGATGACTATTATTTCAAATACAGGCCCGCGCATTTTTTAGAATCAAAGGTAAACATATTTCAAATTCCTACTGTTAATTTTTTAGATGGTATGGCACTTTTTCAAAAAACTATGCGAACATTTTATTTACATTGCATAAAAAATCTAGAAAATGTCGTGTGTGTTTTTAAACGCTTGAAGCTTCTTTTAAAAATTGTCACAAACATTCTTTGAATGTTAAGATTCTTTTCCATTGTATATAATATATTTTTTGAACATCACAAAACATTCTTTTGAAATGCATGAACATTTTTAAAATGTAAACGTTTATTAAACAATGCAAAAGATATTGAAATTTTATTATCAAAATAAAGATAGAATAAATTTAGTCTTATTTATCAAAAAATGTTTGGAATCTTCAAAAGTGTCCATACTCTAAAAACTGCCCAAGGATTTTCGAAGATATCCATGTCTTCAAAATTTGTCTGAGAAGAAATTGTTCAGAATACCGAATTTTGTTCTTACTTTTCAAAAATAAAATCAGAATTATAAAGTTTATCCAAATTTTCAAATTGTTTGTGTTTTAGAAAAATATTCGACATTTAAAAAAATCACAATATGTAAAAAAGGTTTAATTTTGTTTCAAACATGTCCACTAATCTTGACGCTGTGTTATGTTCTTATAGATTTTCCGTTTGCCTTATGTTAGTATTATTCATTGGCTTGGGTGGTAGGAGATATCATTGTTGTGCACAATGTCCTGAGTTCAATTTCTACTTAGAGCATTTGTTTTTTTTTTCGTAGTCCAGTTGAAAGAAAAAACAAATAAACGCTTTGCATAAAAAAAAAATAAACAACTTAGATGTGAGATATCTCACATCTAGATGTTATATAGACAGACTCTAAACTTTATGATTTGCAAACAAAGCAGCATTTTAAAACGTAAATAGTGAAATTGGAATCAAACATGTACTATGGAAGCGTAAGATCAAGTTGACTGGAATTATCTTAAGCAAACAGATGCAAAAGCTTGGGTTATCAATTGGACCATTGGATAAAGTCGTGTGTGACCTCGGTGAGATATTCCGTAAATTCAATGGAATTATCTAGGGTTCTTTTAATCCGTTGCGTGTGCTACAACAAGGTGGTCCGCTCTCCCAATATTAAGTTTACTTGTCACTGATAACAATGGGGTGTAATCACTAATCTTTTTTTTGCGGGTGGTGTAATCACTAATCACGTGAAGTATCTCCCATCAAGGTGTGCTTGAGGCTCTCCTGGAATCTCGGACCTACGATTAGCTGGAGATACCGTCTTGTTGTTTGAAGGTAATGAGAGCGAAGCTAAGCACGTGAAATGCATTTGGAGCACATACGCTAAAAAATGTATTAAAAAATCCAATTTTTGTATGATAAACTTTGGCAAATGTTCTAAGAGCTTGAAAAATTTCAGCACAAAATCACTCGAAGTCGTGGCAAAAATAAAATAAAATTAGTGCTCCAAAATGCTTTAGAAAGTGGCATTTTCAGAGTATCGATTTTTTTGCCACGACTTCCACAAATGTGATTTCATGATAGAACATTTGTCAAAGTTTGCCATAGAAAATTTTCAGATTTTTTGAACATTTTTTGAATTTACTGTTCACCCGAGCTCATTTAAGCTCGGGTGCAAAAACTTCACGTCCGGCAAAAGGAGGTTTTTTCCTATGTTTTTTTCATAGTCAGACTTTGTAAACTTTGGCTAGGCTTGTAGAAAAAATTATGGATGTTTACAACAAAGAAGTAAATTCCATGAGTGTCGGTGTCAAAACCGGCAGGCCTCAGGTAGGGGTTCGAGTTGTTAGATCGGACCGATGGGTAACAAGGACAGAGGACACACCGCGTTTATCCAGGTTGGGGCCCTCTCTAAGGAGGTAAAACCCTATGTCCTTCTCTTGCTCATATTATGAGAGTACCAAAGTACAGAGTTGATCTACCTCGAGATCGTGAGTTGTGGTCTAAAGCCTAGGGGTATGATGATGATGATGATTGTATGAATGTATCAATGATCCTCTACGGACTAAACCCTTTGGTTTATATGGGCACCAAGGGTATCTAGGGTTACGCATGGTCGGTTGCCATCTAGGGATTACATGTCGAATCTAACAGATATAATTGAGGTACACGCCAAGTCTTGGGGCGAGGCAGATTGAAGGCCTCCGAAGTCTCTCCTCCTTGATGGGCTGGCAGTCCGGCCCATGTATTAGTCCAGACAGGTTAGGACTCCCTAGTTCAGGATACTGTTAGTAGCCCCCGAACTTGTCAGCAAAGCCAAGGTCGGTGATCTTCGTCGGATAATGTCTTCAGCCAGATTAGTCTTCGACTTGATAAGCGAGTTCCTATTCCATCATCGGAGTCTTCAGTTCGGATGCAGAGCCATCTTCAGCCCCGGTTCCATAGCGCGCCGTTTCAAGCATTGTGCAGCCTAGGGGATCGTGCCGCCTTTATGATCGTACGTTGAAGCGTCGCTTTTCCTAGCTTTATTTAACAAGTACCTGGCCCAAATACACGACCAAGCGCATCTTAGCTCTCCCCATCTCACCACCCAACACCATCCTTTCCTCCAAAGTTGAGTTTGAGGAGTTCCAACAATGGCGGATGACGTAGGCTCTTCCAAGCGCCCCGTCACGCGCCTGCAACTGAATCGGCTCTCCACCCAGGGGTACCTACCGGATCCAAACTTGGCTTCAACCAATCCGGGCCTAATATTCGTGGACGGGCAGACACACGCCGATAGCCATCCAACCCTCATGGGGTTGAGTGGTGACGGTGTCCTGGATTGGGGGTGCTAGCCTAGCCACCCCATGATCCTTGGATTGGGCCGGCGGGCCCTCATTCATGGTCAAGATGGCCTCCGGAGGCCGTATGTAGGAGGCGTGATCGAGACTACCTCCACCGAAGACTTGACGTATACTCCAAGATCTCTCCTACCACCTTGCTCCTAGATACCGACCTTGTAACCCTAGATACCCTACCTGGCGTGTATATAAGCCATAGGGTTTAGCCCGTAGAGGGGACATCACCACAATATCATTCACCTAGCCCTAGAGTTAAACCACATATTACGATCTTAAGGTAGATGAACTCTTACTCAATACATCTCCATTAATATAAACAAGATCAGGATGTAGGGTTTTACCTCCATCAAGAGGGCCCGAACCTGTGTAAAACATCACCTCTCTCTTCCTGTTACCATCTGTCCGAGATCCACAGCTCAGGACCCCCTACCCTGAGGTCTGCTTGTTTTGACACCGACACTGGTGTTTTCATGGAAGGTAGACCACATTGGAAGCCAACTGACCAAATTTCATGAATTTCAGAGTATTATTGCTATATTTCCAAGATTTACTGCATTAAAAGTTAATTATGAGATTTTCCTCAAATTTGAACTACAAGTGTGATGTAGTTTGGGACAGAAATTTGGCAAAATCATTTTATACTCCCATGTTGATGGTACATCCACTTGGGACAATCAAAGTTGAAATTCTGAACCATTTCATACCAAAGTTCTACATTTCAAGTTTTACAATGCTGGTATAATAAGAACTAGCATGCAGATCACTGGAAATGTTGCGTTTGATTAAATGATATCATGGTGATAATATGAAGGGGTTTACTAAAAATATTGCTATTAAGGTTTTTGATTTCCTATTCATTAAAATGTCGGTTTTGGCATCGCTAGGAATTTGGAGGTTAAGTTTTTGGGGGAACGTTGCATGGAAAACAAAAAAAATCTATGCACATGCAAGGTCTATCCATGGAGATGCATATCTATGAGAGGGGGAGAGCATCTACATACCCTTGTAGATCGCTAAGCGGAAGCTTTTATCAACGTGGTTGATGTAGTCGTAGACCTTCACGATTCGTCCCGATCAAGTACCGAACGTATGACATCTCCGCGCTCAGCACACGTTCAGCTCGATGGCGTCCTCTCCTTCTCGATCCAACAAGAGAGGCGAAGTAGTAGATGAGTTCCGACAACATGACATCATGGTGATGGTGGTGGTGAAACTATCCGCAGGGCTTCGCTAAGCACAACAAACGTGGGCGGAGGAGGAACTAGAACTAGAGGGAGACGGGGCGCCGCACACGGCTTGGGGATCATGGTGTGTGTTGCCCCTCTCCCTCCTCACATATATATAGGTGGAGGGGGAGGGGAGGCAGCCTAGGGCGCCCCTAAAGGGGCCGGCGGCCAGCCCTAGGGCCTGCCCTGGCCGCACCCCCTTCCTTCTTTGGCGCATGGAGGAAAGGAAAGGGGGATGGCCGCCTTAGGGCGCCCCCTTTCCCTTTCTCTCTTTCGTGGAGAATGGCGGGAGGGCGCTAGCCCCTCCCTTTCCTTTACAAGGCCGACAGATAGGTTGGGGGCACGCCAGCCCCTTGTGGGCTGGTGTGCTCCCCTTCCCTTGGCACCTTAGGCCCAGTAACTTCCCGTGGCCTCCCGGAACCCCTTCAGGTGATCCGATAAATACCCGGTGCATTCTGAAACCTCTCCGGAGACCAAATACTATCATCCTATATATCCATCTTTACCTCCGGACCATTCCAGAGCTCCTCGTCATGTCCGTGATCTCATCCGGGACTCCGAACAACATTCAGTCACCAACTCACATAACTCATATAATACTATATCGTCAACGAACATTAAACGTGCGGACCCTGCGGGTTCGAGAATGATGTAGACATGACCGATACGCTTCTCCAGTCAATAACCAATAGCAGGACCTGGATTCCCATATTGGTTCATACATATTCTACGAAGATCTTTACTGGTCAAACATTTATGACAACATACGTAGTTCCCTTTGTCTGTCGGTATGTTACTTGCCCGAGATTCGATCGTCGGTATCTCCATACCTAGTTCAATCTCGTTACCGCCAAGTCTCTTTACTCGTTCTGTAATACATCATCTCATAACTAACTCCTTAGTCACTTTGCTTGCAAGCTTCTTGTGATGTTGTATTAACGAGAGGGCCCAGAGATACCTCTCCCATACATGGAGTGAGAAATCCCAATCTCGACCCATGCCAACTCAACAGACACCTTGGGAGATAACTGTCGAGCATCTTTATGATCACCCAGTTACGTTGTGATGTTTGATAACACACAAGGTATTCCTCCGGTATCCGGGAGTTGCATGATCTCATGGTCGAAGGAATATGTGTTTGACATTAAGAAAGCAGTAGCATTAAAATGAACGATCATATGCTAAGCTAACGGATGGGTCTTGTCCATCACATCGTTCTCCTAATGATGTGATCCCGTTATCAAGTGACGACACATGTCTATGGTTAGGAAACCTTAACCATCATTTGATCAACGAGCTAGTCTAGTAGAGGCTCACTAGGGACACGATATTTGTTTATGCATCCACACATGTATTTAAGTTTCCGGTCAATAAAATTCTAGCATGAATAATAAACCTTTATTAGGAATAAGGAAATATAATAATAACAACTTTATTATTGCCTCTAGGGCATATTTCCAACAGTCTCCCACTTGCACTAGAGTCAATAATTTAGTTCACATCGCCATGTGATTAACACCCAAATGAGTTCTAAGGTGTGATCATGTTTTTCTTGTGAGAGAGTTTTTAGTCAATGGGTCTGCAATATTCAGATCCGTGCGTACTTTGCAAATTTCTATGTCTACAATGCTCCACATAGAGCTACTTTAGCTAATTGCTCCCACGTTCAATACATATCCAGATTGAGATTCAGAGTCGTCCGGATTGGTGTCAAAGCTTGCATCGACGTAACCCTTTACGACGAACTCTTTATCACCCCCATAACTGAGAAATATTTCATTAGTCCTCTTCAGGTACCCAAGGATAATTTTGACCGTTGTCTAGTGATCCACTCCTGGATTACTTTGGTACCTCCCTGCCAAACTTATGGCAAGGCACACATCTGGTCTGGTACACAACATGGCATACATTATAGAACATATGACTAAGGCATAGAAAATGACTTTCATTCTCTCTCTCTATCTTCTGCCGTAGTCGGGCTTTGAGTCTGACTCAATTTCACACCTTGCAACATAGGCAAGAACCCTTTCTTTGACTGGTCCATTTTGAACTTCTTCAGAACTTTGTCAAGGTATGTGCTTTGTGAAAGTCCTATTAAGCGTCTTGATCTATCCCTATAAATCTTGATGCCCAATATATAAGCAGCTTCACTGAGGTCTTTCATTGAAAAATTCTTATTCAAATATCCTTTTATGCTATCCAGAAATTCTATATCATTTCCAATCAGTAATATGTCATCCACATATAACACCAGAAATGCTATAGAGCTCCCACTCACTTTCTTGTAAATATAGGCTTCTCCATAAGTCTATATAAAACCGTATGCTCTGATCACATCATCAAAGCATATATTCCAACTCCAAGATGCTTGCACCAGTCCATAAATGGATCACTGGAGCTTGCACACTTTGTTAGCACCTTTAGGATCTACAAAACCTTCTGGTTGCATCATATACAACTCTTCTTTAAGAAATCCGTTAAGGAATGCAGTTTTGACATCCATTTGCCAGGTTTCATAATCGTAAAATGCGGCAGTTCCTAACATGATTCAGACAGACTTAAGCATCGCTACAAGTGAGAAAGTCTCATCATAGTCAACCCCTTGAACTTGTCAAAAACCTTTTGCGACAAGTCGAGCTTTGTAGATGGTGATATTACCATCAGTGTCCATCTTCTTCTTGAAGATCCATTTATTCTCAATGGCTTGCCGATCATCGGGCAAGTACACCAAAGTCCACACTTTGTTCTCATACATGGATTCTATCTCTGATTTCATGGCCTCATTCCATTTGTCGGAATCTGGGCTCATCATAGCTTCTTCATAGTTTGTAGGTTCGCCATTGTCTAACAACATAACTTCCAGGACAGGATTATCGTACCACTCTAGTGCGGTACATGTTTTGGTCGACCTACGAGATTCAGTAGTAACTTGATTTGAAGTTTCATGATTATCATCATTAGCTTCCTCTCTAGTTGGTGTAGGCATCATGGGAACCGTTTTCTCTGATGTGCTACTTTCTAATTCAAGAGAAGGTACAATTACCTCATCAAGTTCTACTTTTCTCCCACTCACTTCTTTCGAGATAAACTCCTCTAGAAATGACCCATTCTTAGCAACAAAGATCTTGCCTTCGGATCTGTGGTAGAAGGTGTACCCAATAGTTTCTTTAGGGTATCCTATGAAAACACACTTCTCCGATTTGGGTTCGAGCTTATCAGGCCGAAGCCTTTTGGCATAAGTGTCGCATCCCCAAACTTTAAGAAACGACAACTTAGGTTTCTTGCCAAACCATAGTTCATACGGTGTCGTCTCAACGGATTTAGACGGTGCCCTATTTAACATGAATGCGGCTATCTCTAATGCATAACCCCAAAATAATAAAGCCAAATGGGTAAGAGACATCATAGAATGCACCATATCTAATAAAGTACGGTTACAATGTTCAGACACACCATTATGCTGTTGTGTTCCAGGTGGCGTGAGTTGTGAAACTATTCCACATTGTTTTAAATGAAGGCCAAACTCATAACTCAAATATTCACCTTTGCGATCAGATCGTAGAAACTTTATTTTATTGTTACGATGATTCTCCACTTCACTCTGAAATTCTTTGAACTTTTATAATGTTTTAGACTTGTATTTCATTAATAGATATACCCATACCTACTTAAAATCATCTGTGAAGGTTAGAAAATAACGATACTCGCCGCGTGCTTCAACAGTCAACCGCATACATTGGTATGCATTATTTCCAATAGGTCATTATCTTGCTCTATTGTTCCAAAGAATAGAGTTTTAGTCATCAGTATCTAATGATTCATAATCAAGTGATTCCAAAAGTCCATCGCATGGAGTTTCTTCATGTGCTTTACACCAATCTTACCTAAACGGCAGTGCCACAAGTATGTTGCACTATCATGATCAACTTTGCATCTTTTGGCATCAATATTATGAATATGTGTATCACTACGATCAAGATTCAACAGGAATAGAGCATTCATCAAAGGTGCATGACCATAAAAGATATTACTCATATAAATAGAACAACCATTATTCTCCGACTTAAATGAATAACCGTCTCGCATTAAACAAGATCCAGATGTAATGTTCATGCTCAACGCTGACACCAAATAACAATTATTAAGGTCTAGAACTAACCCCGAAGGTAGATGTAGAGGTAGCGTGTCGATGGCGATCACATCGACCTTGGAACCATTCCCGACACACATCGTCACCTCGTCCTTAGACAATCTTTGTTTATTCCGCAGCTCCTGTTTTGAGTTACGAATATGAGCAAGCAAACCAGTATCAAATACCCAGGCGCTACTACAGGCATTAGTAAGGTACACATTAATAACATGTATATCAAATATACCTATGTTCACTTTGCCATCCTTCTTATCCGCCAAGTATTTGGGGTAGTTCCGCTTCCAGTTGTTGGGGAACGTAGTAATTCAAAATTTTGCCTACAATCATGCAAGATCTATCTAGGAGAAGCATAGCAACGAGCACGTACCCTCATAGATCGAAAGTGGAAGCATTAAGTAACGTGGTTGATGTAGTCGAACGTCTTCGTGATCCAACCGATCAAGTAACGAACGCATGGCACCTCCGCGATCTGCACACGTTCAGCTCGGTGACGTCCCTCAAACTCTAGATCTAGCTGAGGCCAAGGGAGAGTTTCATCAGCACGACGGCGTGGTGACAGTGATGATGAAGTTACCGACGCAGGGATTCGCCTAAGCACTACGACAATATGACCGAGGTGGAAATCTGTGGAGGGGGGCACCGCACACGGCTAAGAGATCAACTTGTGTGTCTATGGGGTGCCCCCTCCCCCATATATAAAGGAGGGGAGGAGGAGGAGGGCCGGCCTTAAGGGGCGCGCCCAAGGGGTGATTCCTACTCCTAGTAGGAGTAGGTTTCCCCCTTTCCTTGTCCATGTAGGAGAAGAAGGAAGAAGAGGAGAGGGAGAAGGAAAGAGGGGGGCACCGCCCCCTCCCTAGTCCAATTCGGACCAGCCCATGGGGGGCGCGCGGCCTCCACTTGTGTCCCTTCTCTCCTTTCCACTAAGGCCCATGAAGGCCCAATACTTCCCCCGGCGAATTCCCGTAACTCTCCGGTACTCCGAAAAATACCCGAACCACTCAAAACCTTTCCGATGTACGAATATAGCCTTCCAATATATCGATCTTTACGTCTCGACCATTTAGAGACTCCTCTTCATGTTCGTGATCTCATCCGGGACTCCGAACAAAATTCGGTCATCAAATCACATAACTCATAATACAAATCGTCATCGAACATTAAGCGTGCGGAACCTGCGGGTTCGAGAACTATGTAGACATGATCGAGACATATCTCTGGTCAATAACCAATAGCGGAACCTGGATGCTCATATTGGCTCCTACATATTCTACGAAGATCTTTATCGATCAAACCGCACAACAACAACATATGTTGTTCCCTTTGTCATCGGTATGTTACTTGCCCGAGATTCAATCGTCGGTACCATCATACCTAGTTCAATATCATTACTGGCAAGTCTCTTTACTCATTTTGTAATGCATCATCCCGTAACTAACTCATTAGTCACATTGCTTGCAAGGCTTATAGTGATGTGCATTACCGAGAGGGCCTACGAGATACCTCTCCGACAATCGGAGTGACAAATCCTAATCTCGATCTATGCCAACTCAACAAACACCATCGTAGACACCTATAGAGCATCTTCATAATCACCCAGTTTGATGTAGGGTAGAACCCTCGGTGGACGATCTTTCACGAAAGGAGCGGATCCCGCGATGAACATGAAGAGCACGAGGGGAAACACGAGGGGAAATACGAGGGGAAAACACGAGAGAATCACTCCAACCAACAAGAACGATCACACATATGCTAGATCCTCAAACACATAAGAGATACATGATCCACGATCAACTAAGGACGATACAAGTAGCGTGATCTTCTCCGTGAGGAGGTCTTGAGGTTCTTCCCGCGAAGGGGTCTTGAATCCGCTTGGGGGATCTTCTCCGAGGAGGCGCGATCTCCGAGGAGAAGGTAACAAAGTGGATGATTCCTAGCCCTAGAAAGAGGTGGTGGAGTCGTATATATAGGAGTTGGGGGGTGAAGGGGTACATGGGCCTCGTCCCAACATCATGCGCGCAGGCACTGTCCGGATGATTCGGATGTTGGTTCGGATGATCCAGGCTTTGGGGGTCCAGATGATCCGGGTTGGCATCCGGATGGTCCGACTGTTTCATGGGTGCCGCGGGAGGTCCGGATGTCTGGGTCCTGGTCCATACGTCTGGGTGTGGCTGGATGATTCGGGACTGGGGCCGGATGATCCGGTTTCGTGGTGAAGCTTCGGGTGTCCTCGGGCGGGTTAGCCGGATCGTCCGGACGGCGGTCCAGATCGTCCAGGCTTCTGCTGACTTTGCCCTTCTTCTTCTCTGTCTTCACGCCCATCTTCCTCTTTGGATTCTCCTGCTCCTTAGCGTCTCCATGGCTAACTCCTTGATACCTGAGTATGCACAATGTCTCTGTTTGAGGTAGTAGCCGTGTCTCATGTCCATCAATGTGGAATTGTGAGAGGAGAGATGTCACCTCGGTTTCGAGAGCTCTTGCACGTGCTCATGTCATGGGTCCACTAGGCACTTGGTGAGACGATGGAAGGTCCGTGGGGATGATCTTGGGATGCTCCGCATCATCTCCCCTCCCTTGGGAAAGATCCGACCTCAAATCGAATTCTTCATCACCATGGTAAGGCGATAGATCCTTGACATTGAAGATGTTGCTTACGTTGTACTTGTCGCGTGGGAGGTCGATCTTGTAAGTGTTGTTGTTGTAGCGTGCAAGCACCTTGAAGGGTCCATCCGCTCGTGGTAGGAGTTTGGACTTGTGTTCGGTGGGGAAGCGGTCCTTGCGAAGGTGTAGCCGCACAAGATCACCAATGTTGAATACCATGGGGTGCTTGTTGATGTTGAGCTTGGTCGCAAGACGTTGTACTTGACGCTCGATGGTGTGCCTTGTATCTTCATGCACCTTCTCGAGATGGTTCACACGTGCACTTGCATACATATTGATGCGCTCTTAGAGTGGTAGAGGAAGAATGTCCAATGGTGACAATGGGTTGAATCCGTAGACGACCTCGAAAGGGGACTTGCCGGTAGTTCAGTGTCTTGCACGGTTGTAGGCGAACACGGCGATAGGTAGACACTCCTCCCACTCCTTGATGTTCTTCTTGATGAGCACGCGAAGTAGAGCGGAGAGTGTGCGGTTGGTCACCTCCGTTTGGCCGTCGGTTTGTGGGTGGTACGCCGTGGAGAAGAGTAGCTTGATTCCGAGCTTGGCGCATAGGGTCTTCCAAAAGTAGCTTAGGAACTTGACGTCACAGTCCGAGACAATCGTCTTTGGCACTCCATGTAGACGCAATATTTCCCTACAAAAGAGATTGGCAACATGTGAAGCATCGTCTATCTTGTTGCATGGTATGAAATGTGCCATCTTAGAGAATCGGTCCACAACGACAAATACCGAATCCTTTCCATTTCGAGTTCTAGGCAATCCAATTACAAAATCCATGCTAATATCTTCCCATGGTTGATATGGAATTGGGAGAGGCATATAAAGGCCATGGGATTAAGCTTTAGACTTAGCTTTGTGACATGTAGAGCATCGGTTGGTGAAGCGGTTGACGTCGCAAAACATCTTGGGCCAATAATAGTTCTTGGAGAGCGTAGCAAAAGTCTTGTCGCGTCCAAAATGTCCCATTAGTCCTCCTCCATGAGATTCCTACAAAAGCAACAAACGAAGAGAAGACTCGGCGATGAGAAGTTTGTTAGCTCTCATGAGATATCCATCTTTGATGTAATAGCGTTCCCAAGATGTATGCGTCAAACACTTGGCATAAGGAATAGCAAAAGTGGGATCATGCTCATAGAAGTCCTTTATGTGCTCAAAGCCAATGACATCCAATTCAAGTTGAGTAACAAGCATGCATATGTGGGAAAGAGCGCCCCCCACAACGTTTTCCTTACCTTTAATGTACTTGATGACATAAGGAAAAGACTCAATGAATTCACTCCATTTAGCATGACGCTTGTTCAACTTAGTTTGACCCTTAAGGTATTTAAGCGTTTCATGATCGGTATGAATGATAAATTCATGAGGGCGAAGATAATGTTCCCATTCATGTAAAACTCACACTAAATCATATAACTCTTTGTCATAGATGGGATAATTGAGTTGAGCTCCGGAAAGTTTCTCACTAAAATAAGCAATTGGTCGCTTCTCTTGCGTTAACACACCTCCTATGCCATTACTACTAGCATCGCAATGAATTTCAAAAGGTTTGTCAAAGTTGGGTAATGCAAGCACGGGAGCATGAGTAAGCAAATTCTTAAGCTCATTGAAAGTGGTATCTTGGGATGGTCCCCAAACAAAAGGCGCATTTTTCTTGCTCAAAGCATGCAAAGGTGAAGCAATGGTGCTAAAGTCCTTCACAAATCTACGGTAGAAACCGGCTAAACCATGGAAGCTACACACTTGATGAAAGTTTGTTGGTTGTGGCCAAGTTTTAATAGCATTGATCTTAGAGTCATCAACATGAACACCCTTGGAGGAAACAACAAAACCCAAGAAAAGTAGCTTATCAACGCCAAAAAGGCACTTTTCCATGTTAGCATAGAGACGCTCTTTTCAAAGAGTTTGCAAAAGGGTTCGAACATGGGTGACATGATCTTTGAGAGATTTTCTATAAACAAGGATATCATCGAAGTAGACCACAACAAACTCACCAATGTAAGGGTGAAACACATAATTCATAAGACGCATGAAAGTACCCTGGTGCTTCCGATAAACCCATAGGCATGACTAACCACTCATACAAGCCAAACTTTGTTTTGAAAGCGGTTTTCCATTCATCACCCTCTTGCATGCGGATTTGATAGTAACCACTTTTAAGATCAATTTTGGAAAATATAGTGGCACCACTAAGTTCATCAACCATATCATCAAGGCGTGGAATGGGATACCTATAGCGAACGGTGATAGCATTGATAGGTCTACAATCGGAACACATGCAAAAGCTATTGTCTCGTTTTGGCACAAGAATGACCAAAACGGCACAAGGACTCAAAACTTTCGCGCACATGTCCATGGTCTATGAGATGCTTTACTTGCCTTTGTATTTCTTTGGTTTCTTCGGGGTTGACACGGTAGGGAGCTTTGTTCAGAAGTGGTGCTCCGGGGATGAGGTCGATGCAGTGCTCGATGCCTCATAGTGGAGGTAGTCTCGGAGGTAGCTCGTTGGGGAAAACATCTTGGAATTCCTGCAAAAGAGAAGACAACACTAAAGGTAGAGTGTGAGAGGTGTTAGCTTTTGGTGCGCCGTCCTTGCACAAAAGGATGTAGTGTATCACACTAGATGGGTTCTCACACACTTCTCTTATCTCACGTTTGGGGGAAAATAGAACTAGGTTCTTTTTGTCGCTCATCGTGGAGGCACTCGATTTGGGCTTGTGGCGCTCACTCTCTTTTTGGTGGTTCTCTCTCTCACTATTCTCTCCATGATGGGTGGCTTGCTTGTCGGCGATCACTTGGCTTGGAGACATAGGGCGAAGTACATACTACTTTCCTTTCATCTTGAAGATGTAGTGGTTCATTCGGCCATTGTGGATGACACCTCTATCAAATTGCCATGGTCGACCAAGAAGAAGGTGGCAAACGGTCATTGGAACGACACCACACTCCAAATTGTCTTTGTAAGCTCCGATTTTGAAGGAGACTTGCACTCTATGCTCGACTTGAATAGTGCCGGAGTCGCTTAGCCATTGAACTTTGTAGGGATGTGGGTGCTTCGTCTTGGGCAATTGGATCTTGGAGCAAAGTTCTTCACTTGCTAAGTTATGGCAACTCCCTCCATCGATGATGACCTTGATGGACCTTCCATTGACGCCGGCCTTGGTATGGAATATGTGGCATCTTTGGTCTTCTTCTTGGTGATTTTGAAGGGTCAAGACCTTGGAGACAACGAGAGCGGGACTTGAATCTTCATCACAAAAGACTTGTTCCTCTTCATCGTTCACTTGTTGATGCATGGCGACTTGCTCAAGTGCTTCTGTTTCTCCTTCTCTCATGGAGTAGTATGTACCATCATCGTTGAGGATCATGGTTCGCTTGTTGGTACACTCAAAGGACTTGTGGCCTCGGCCGCTGAGGGAGTCCTGGACTAAGGGGTCCTCGGGTGTCCGGCCTGTTGGACATGGGACAGACTGATGGGCTACAAAGATGCAAGACCGAAGACTCTCACCCATGTCCGGATGGGACTCTCCTTGGCGTGGATGGCAAGCTTGGCGTTCGGATATGAAGATTCCTTTCTCTGTATCCGACTTTGTATAACCCTAGTCTCCTCCGGTGTCTATATAAACCGAAGGGTTTTAGTCCGTAGAGGCAATCATAATCACATAGGCTAGACTTCTAGGGTTTTAGCCATTACGATATCATGGTAGATCAACTCTTGTAACCCCTATACTCATCGATATTAATCAAGCAGGACGTAGGGTTTTACCTCCATCAAGAGGGCCCGAACCTGGGTAAACATCGTGTCCCCTATCTCCTGTTACCATCAACCTTAGACGCACAGTTCGGGACCCCCTAACCGAGATCTGCCGGTTTTGACACCGAAATTGGTGCTTTCATTGAGAGTTCCATTGTGACGTCGAAGTTAGGGTCGATGGCTCGCCTTTTGATCAAGGGAAATATCACCGCCGAAGGAGCTCTGGCCTCGGGCCAAACCCTCCGGCTGGGTGGCTTCATCATGACCGCCCGTTCAGCCGGTAAGCCGACGATGACTTCTCGGGTCATCGAAAATCGCCTCCGAATACTCCAAACAGATGGATCCAACGGAATTTTCGTCCTTGAACAAACTCCTGGATCGCATCGCCGCCTTGGTGGTCGCTACAGACTACGATCGGATTGGGCTTAAACTTGATCAGAGAGAAATCAAATCTCCACCGATCACCCATCAGATAGCGGTAGTAGAGGAGCAAAACAACAACTCTCCCTCTATACCGAGGACGAACTATGTTCGAATCTCCGAGCTTGAAGAGCCAGATACCTGTCCGCGGAATGGCATGCCTTGCTCTCCGAACCCGGAATCAGACGGTAGACCTGAAAAATCGATCGATCTCCCGGAGCCCGAACTATCAAGCTCGGAAATTTCTCAAACTTTGGATCCCAAATTGGGTCAGAATTCGGATTTAAATCCACCCACCCACCCAGATATACGCGATCTCACATATCTATGGCAGCAGCCTCAGGAAACAGTCCATCACTTTTGGGCCAGATTCCTCCTTGTCAAGGACAAGATTAAAGATTTCCGCGATGAAGACGTGATCTCAATATTCCGCAGTAATTGTATAGATGAAGGAATCCTCAACGCCATCAACTGCCGTCACGTGTTACACTTCGCGGACTTGGCAACCATAGTACAGAAGTACTGCGCAATGGAAAGGACTTGGAAAACTCAGGCAGCTCACTGGGAACCACTAGTTTCCACACAACCCTTCGTCCGGGCAAAAAGGATGCACCCTCACGGGGCGTCCAACACAGCAGTAAAGAAATCTAAACCCATTACGGGGCGCGGAACCGTTCTAGAGGGATGGCTCGATAGGCCATGCAAAATACACACAACACCAGATACCATACCTACCCACAGCCTTAGAGCATGTTGGATACTCCGGCAAGTGGCCAAGAGTGGCGAGGATATCCTCACCAAAAATACCTCAGAGCAACACCCCCCATAAGGCGATGACCTCAGGGTATTGACGGTCTTTGAGACTTCCGCTTCAAACAATCGGCGCAAAAGGGCCCTCCGCGACCTCGCCAAAGTCTGCCAAGTCACAACAATACACCCTTGGAACGACATGGCCATAACCTTCAATGCCAGTGACGAAACAAAATTCCGGACAGCCCGAGCACCAGCCGCCCTAGTTCTCAATCCAATTGTGGACGACTTTCGGCTCACCAAAGTGCTCATGGATGGCGGCAGCGGACTAAACCTCATCTACGAGGATACCCTCAATAAAATGGAAATAGACAGGAGCCGTATCGAGCAAAGTAGCACGACTTTCCGAGGAATCATTCCCAGTCGGGAGGCACGATGCGCGGGAAAAAATACACTTGATGTGGTATTTTGGCACACCGGAGAACTATCGGTCCGAAGAGATAACCTTCCAAGTGGCCCCTTTCAACAGTGGATACCATGCCCTGTTGGGGCGAGATGCATTCACATGCTTCCAAGCCATACCTCATTACGGGTATATGAAGCTCAAGATGCCCGGGCCCAATGGTATTACCACTCTCACCAGTGATCCGGATATAGCCCTCCGCACCGAAAACAAAACAACATCCTTGGCCCTTGAGGAACTATCTGAGGCCCTCACGGCCGAAGAGTTAACCGCGCTGCGCTCGACGGTGGATAGGGACGACGTAATCCTTGATAAGCACTCCAAATCCACCTCCTTCAAACCAGCAGACGAAATAGTCAAATTCCAAGTCCACCTGACGGACCCAAGGAAGACAGCCTCCATCGGGGCACAGCTGGACCCAATGGTGGACGCCGCACTACGAGCGTTCCTACGCGAGAACTGGGACATATTTGCCTGGCACCCTTCTGACATGCCAGGAATACCATGCAGGTTGGCCGAGCACAACCTCAATATATTGAAGGGATACAAGCCGGTCAAGCAAACACTGCGGCGCTTTTTCGAACCCAAATGACAAGCTATGGGGGAGGAGCTAGCCAAGTTAATTGAGGCTGGATTGATTAGAGAAATAAAACACTCGGACTGGCTAGCAAACCTGGTGATGGTGCCAAAGAAAGATAAATCCTGGCGCCTGTGCGTCGATTTCAAAGACCTCAACAAAGCTTGCCCTAAGGATCCCTTCCCCCTCCCCCGCATCGATCAAATTATTGATGCCACTGCAGGACACGACTCACTGTGTTTCCTCGATGCATATTCCGGATACCACCAAATTATAATGAAGGAATCCGACCAAGCCGCAATGGCATTCATTACCCCATACGGGCCTTTCTGCTTCAACACTATGCCCTTTGGGCTTAAAAACGCCGGCGCCACCTACCAACGCATGATTCAAACATGCCTGGAGAAACAAATCGGCAAGACAGTTGAAGCATATGTGGACGATGTCGTCATCAAGACTAAGCACGTCGAGTCATTAATAGACGACTTACGCCTCACATTCGATAATCTCCGGACATATGACATTAAGATCAATCTGGAAAAATGTGTTTTCGGTGCTCCCTCTGGAAAACTGCTGGGCTTTATTGTTTCCAGTAGAGGAATCTAGGCAAATCCAGCCAAAATCTGAGCTTTATCACAATTGGCTACACCACCAGACCTTAAACAGGTCCAAAAACTAGCCAGATGCGTGGCAGCTTTAAGCCGCTTTATCTCTAGACTAAGAGAAAAAGCATTGCCACATTATCGACTTCTTCGACCACTTCAAGTGGACAGATGCGGCAACGGCCGGATTGGAAGAAATAAATGCTCTTTTAGCGAGCAACCCAATCCTGGCTGTGCCAAGCATCGGCGAACCAATGTTATTATACATCTCTACAACACACCAGGTGGTGAGCGCACTACTCATCGTCGAGCGAGAGGAGGACGGACACAAATTCCCGCTCCAGAAGCCGGTATACTACGTATCCACTGTCCTAACTCCATGCAAATCCCGGTACCCTCATTATCAAAAGATAGCATACACGGTCTTCATGGCATCCCGGAAGCTACAACACTATTTCCAAGAGTGTTCGATCACTGTGTCTTCCGAAGTACCACTGAATGACATAATAAACAACCGCGACGCCACGGGCCGGATTGCCAAGTGGGCCATTGAGCTCCTTCCATTTGACATAACATATAAGCCACGCCAGGCCATTAAATCACAAGTATGGCGGACTTCGTCGTCGAATGGACAGAGGCCGAACTCCCTAAAGATTACGTCACATATTCCAACCGGGTCATGCACTTCGATGGTTCTAAAATGTTAGCGGGCTTAGGGGCGGGCGTTGTCTTAACATCCCCCACTGTAGACACAGTTCAGTACGTACTCCAAATATTATACACAAACTCCAACAATGAAGCCGAATACGAGGCCTTATTGCACGGTCTTCAGATGGCTGTCTCCATGGGCATACAATGCGTGGAAGTGCGCGGGGACTCGAACCTCACAATATCTCAAATAAATGGAGATTTCGATGCAAAAGATCCGAAGATGACGGCTTACCGTAATGCTGTTCTCAAAATGTCGGCTCGGTTCAAGGGGAGGGGCTCGAGTTTCACCATGTGGCTTGAGAAAGTAATCAAGCGGCGGATGTCCTTGCTCGCATCGGTGCTAAGCATGACCCCATCCCACTTAACATATTTCTGGAAAGGCTTTTAAAGCCATTCGTGGTGTGGCAAGGGGAGAGCGGCAACACCATTCCAGATCCAACCATAACCCCAGATTCCGAACACACTAATATAATCGGAGGCTTAGCCACCGAAATAACACCGTCGGCCCATCTTATCATGGCAGTCATTGCCTCATGGACCGAACCCTTCTTGGCCTACCTTAATAGGTGGGAGCTCCATGAGGATCAGAATGAGGCTCGCTGCATTGTTCGGTGTTCGAAAGCCTACAAGGTCCACGAATGAGAGCTCTAAAAGAAAAGTGCCACCGGAGTACTTCAAAGATGTATCTCTGAGGAAGAGGGGCGGCAGCTCTTGGCTGAAATTCATGCCGGTCCCGGTGGTCACCACACTGCAGCTCGGGCCCTTGTAAGCAAGGCCTTCCATACATGTTTCTATTGGCCGACGGCCCGAGCAGATGCACAGGACCTTGTCCAACGTTGCATCGGATGCCAGCTCTTCGCCAACCAAAGCCATATGCCGCCCACCGCTCTACAAACAATCCCCATTACTTGGCCTTTCGCGGTCTCGGGGCTGGATATGGTCGGACTCCTTAAAGGAGGCAGCCATAAGAAAAAATATCTACTGGTTAGGGTAGATAAGTTTACTAAGTGGATAGAGGCCAAAGCAGTTAAAATGGCCGAAGCCGGACCTGTGATAGACTTTATATCCGGTGTCGTGCACCGTTATGGTGTCCCAAACAGTATCATCACCGACAACGGCTCCAATTTTACAGCCGATGAGGTGAAAGCTTAGTGCGCTAATCTAGGCATTAAGCTCTATTACGCCTCCGTTTATCATCCGCAAACAAACGGTTAAGTCGAATGGGCTAATGGTCTTATTATGAGCGGCATCAAACCCAAACTAGTGCGGTCTTTGAAAGAATTAGACAAGCACTGGGTTGAGGAGCTAGACTTCATACTCTGGGGGCTGCGGACCACGCCCAATCGTACTATCGGATATACACCTTTCTTCATGGTGTACGGTGCAGAGGCCGTGCTACCCCGCGACATTATTCATGACTCACCTCGAGTGCGCAAGTATGAAGAGAGAGAGGCCGAACTTGATCGGCAGGACAACTTAGATGCCCTGGAGGAGGAGCGCGACGTTGCAAAAGCCCGTTCCGCATTTTATCAACAACAGGCCCGCAGATATCAAAGCAGAGAAGTGCGGGCCAAGGCTAATGTTGGCGAACTCGTTCTACGCTTGCCGGAGAAGAAAAAGGACAAACTCAAGCCCAAGTGGGAGGGTCCCTTCATCATTGACGAAGTTCTTACTGGAGGAGCGTACCGCCTGTGTGATGCATCAGACAATCGCCTAGAGCCGAACCCCTGGAACGTGGCCAGACTCCGAAGATTCTATGCCTAGCGCCGAACTCTTCGTTCGTCTCCTTCTCCCTATTGTCTCCATTATTTGTTCTCCTCTCTTTTCGCTTTTTTAGCCTTAAAGCTCTCGTACGGCCAAAACATGCACATATGACGTACACATCTTCAAATGTAAACGTCCATTATACCTGGGGGCTTCTTGCACAGAAGCTTATTATTGTTATTTTTTGAGCGTCAAGCTCATCACATATGCATTTTCTCCTCATATGTACCTTTTTTCGCCATTATATGCATCGATATGACTTAAGTTTTGGCCAAGCTGGGTTGCCTGGCTCCTGTGCTTATGCCCTACATTCCTGTTAGTTCGGCTAGGGCATAAAGGGAGCACCTCTGCGATTGCTACTGCCGGGTCATCCGGACGTGTACCTCAGACTGGGTGAAGCCGAAAGCTAGCGTTCTTAAGGGAATATTCAGTCGGCAGACTAAAGATGTTTTTATATTTATCCCACTATGAACCCCTAGATGTTACGTATACTGCGATCTTTTCAATCACAGTTCGGACATGCACATCAACGCATGTACACCCAGGGAAAGGAACCCTTAACGGAAATATTCTCTCTGGAAGATGTTTCTTACAATCACAATGTAATATAACATAGCTAGCTGGATACAACTTGTCTGTTCAAGCAACTATGACCCCTACGCCTGGTTTCCACGCATACCCCGGCCTATTTTGCCGCTCAGGTATTCGCAAACACTCCGGACCTTCGGGTCCAGAGGTCGAAGCAAAAAGGTCGGCCATGACAATCATTTTACAATTCGGCTAGGGACAAATATGTCAAGGAAAGTACATAGTCACTTGGACTCAAAAATTTCCTCCTCTATACCGTCTAACAGGCTGTCTAGCTTACAATCCTGTTGGGAATATTTGGTGGCTACTTCTACTTGGTCATATACCAAATTAACGGGAATTTCTTTCCCATCTGACCCTAGAGGTCCGACCCGGGCCATATGATTTGGATCAAGCTTGGTATACCGTGTTTTTACCATGGCCCAGGCCTCTCGCGCACCTTCTCGGCAAGCTGATATCTTCCATAATCGAATACGCCGCCGTGCCCCTTTGAACAACTCCACGAGCTCCGCATTGCTTGCCGAACTCGCTCGTGCATCTGGGACAACTCTTGTTGTGGGGCTCCTTCAGATCCGGACATTTCGTCCTCGGGACGGCCAGTCAGCATACCTGCAGACATAAATCTGTCAGTTCCGACCCTCGCTGAACTATAGGGAGGCAAGTTTGAAAAGCATACTGAATATGCCGCCTTGTAGCCTCATATTATCCTTGACGGCGTCAACTAGCTGGGCTCGAACATCTTTCAGTTCTTCGCCCAGTTGGGTATGGGAATCCTGCAGCTTGTTCTTTTCATCCCTGACCCACGTTAGCACGCGTTCGCCTGCTGCATATTGCCTTTTGGCCTCTTGTTCACCAGCCTGGGCTTCCTTCAGTTTCCCTCTTAGTTGCTCTACTAATTCTGTCAGCAGAAACACAATAGTATTAATACAACTAGTATATGATTATACTTTTTTTTGACGGGGAGAAGCATTACCAAGAGGTGCCTCCTTGGATTTTTCCAATTCGACAGTAGCTGCAGCTAGCTGAGTCTGACACTTTGCCAGCTCTTGAGACAGCAGGCTATTCTTCTCCATAAGTGCCCGATTGTATAATGATCCTTAAATCAGTTGTATCAATTGCTTTAAGTCTCGGGGGCTACTGGTATATGATTATTAAATCTACACTTACCCGCATATGTTTTAGATGCTGGTCCGTGGCTCTGGCAAGTCCATCCTGAGCATCTCGGATGTATGCATCGGCCGAGTTGAAGGCATCGAATGCCTCCTTTGAAAAGCCCGGGTCACGGAGAACGGCCGTCCGACGATGATGATTCATGGCGCTCCCCACTTCAGAGTTCATGACGGACATATCGTCTGAATCCTCTGCGGAAGGACAGTCTAGTGACAATCCCGTGCCAGCCCCCGTCCTTAGGGCAGGGTCTGGAATCTGACTAGTGGAGGCATGACCGGCAGGATCCCCAAACATAGTCTGGCGGACACTTTTCCTGATAGAATGCGGCGGATGACATCATGATTTGATGTGGCGACCAGGAGGCATATTTTTAAAAGAAAGCCTTACCTCTTTGATGAAGGTTCTGCCGTATTGTCGTTTGCCTTTCTCTTCGAAGACGTGCTCGGCATGGGCGCCACTCTCCTCGGAGATGCTTCTGGTGCACATTGTAGCGTCGAGTGCCTCCCCTTTGGAGCACGAAATAGTGCGGTGGGTGAGGCATAATAAGGCAGCTCTTTCGAAGAAGGTGTCTTAAAATTACTTACATGCGAAGCAGGGAGGAGGCTGGGATAATCGACAATGATGGACACTTCCGTACCATCATAGCTCGTCTGGTAGAACACTCCATTTTCAAGCTCCACAAATATGTCCGGATCCTCTTCAAAACCGGGGTCAAGGTCCCGGTTGTGACCCTCCGGTTGGGGAGCAGGGCTATGGATCCCCTCGGTAGCCTTCCGCCATTCCTGTTGCGTGTGGATAGGTTACTATCCATTAGAAATGATTCAGGGAGAGGATTGAGTAAAATGGTGGAATTGGAACTTACCCAGCTAGGAGGATTATACATGGAAAATACATCTCGACATTGGAGACGAGTGAACTCCTCCTTCTCCCCTTTGTACAGTTCGGCCAATATTTTGGCCAAAGCGGCGGGGGTTTTCGGACCCTTCCGACTGCAGCGTGAGGTGATACGTCTCCATTGTATCTATAATTTTTTATTGTTCCATGCCAATATTATGCAACTTTCATATACTTTTGGCAACTTTTTATACTATTTTTGGGGACTAACATATTGATCCAGTGCCCAGTGCCAGTTCCTGTTTGTTGCATGTTTTTGTTTCGCAGAAAATCCATATCAAACGGAGTCCAAATGGGATAACAACTGACGGAGATTTTTTTGGAATATATGTGATTTTAGGGAAGAAGAATCAACGCGAGACGATGCCCAAGGGGGCCACGAGGCAGGGGGGCGCTCCCTAGGGGGTCAGGCGCGCCCTAGGCCCTCGTGGCCACGCCGTAAGGCGGTTGGTGCCCTTCTTTCGCCACAAGAAAGCTAATATCTGGATAAAAATCGTGTCCAAATTTTAGCCCAATCGGAGTTACGGAGCTCCGGAAATATAAGAAAAGGTGAAAGGGCAGAATCGGAAACGCACAAACAGAGAGAGACAGAGAGACAGATCCAATCTCGGAGGGGATCTCGCCCCTCCCATGCCATGGAAGCCAAGGACCAGAGGGAAACCCTTCTCCCATCTAGGGAGGAGGTCAAGGAAGAAGAAGAAGCAGAAGAAGGGGGCCACTCTCCCCCTCTCTTCCGGTGGCGTCGGAACGCCGTCGGGGCCATCATCGTCACCGCAATCTACACCAACACCCCCGTCATCTTCACCAACATCTTCATCACCAAATCTTCCCCCCTCTATGCAGCAGTGTAACCCCTCTTTTACCCGCTGTAATCTCTACTTAAACATGGTGCTCAACGCTATATATTATTTCCCAATGATGTATGGCTATCCTATGATGTTTGAGTAGATCCGTTTTTTCCAATGGTTTAATTGATGATCATGATTGGTTTGAGTTGCATGTTTTATTATTGGTGCTATCCTATGGTGCTCTCCGTGTCGCGCAAGCGTGAGGGATTCCCACTGTAGGGTTTGCAATATGTCCATGATTTGCTTATGGTGGGTGGCGTGAGTGACAGAAGCACATACCCGAGTAAGTAAGTTGTTTTCGTATGGGAGTAAAGAGGACTTGATGCCTTATAATGCTATGGTTGGGTTTTACCTTAATGATCTTTAGTAGTTGCGGATGCTTGCTAGAATTCCAATCATAAGTGCATATGATCCAAGAAGAGAAAGTATGTTAGCTTATGCCTCTCCCTCAAATAAAATTGCAATAATGATTACCGGTCTAGTTATCGATTGCCTAGGGACAAATAACTTTCTCGTGACAAAAAACTCTCTACTGAAACTAATTTAGTTGTGTCTTTATCTAAACTGCCCCTATCTTTTATTACATGCTCTTTATTATCTTGCAAACCTATCCTATCACACCTACAAAGTACTTCTAGTTTCATACTTGTTCTAGGTAAAGCGAACGTTAAGCGTGCGTAGAGTTGTATCGGTGGTCGATAGAACTTGAGGGAATATTTGTTCTACCTTTAGCTCCTCGTTGGGTTCGACACTCTTACTTATCCAAAGAGGCTACAATTGATCCCCTATACTTGTGGGTTATCAAGACCTTTTTTTGGCGCCGTTGCCGGGGAGTTATAGCGTGGGGCGAATATTCCCGTGTGTTCTTGTTTGCTTTATCACTAAGTAGTTTTTATTTTGTGCTCTTGTTTTCTATCTTTAGTTATGGGTAGGAAACGCAAAATACCAAAAAAATTAGTTGTACCTACTACACCAATGGTTGAAGAACCACCCAAAATTTATCACACTCCTGAAGCTTTTTTACTTGGATCATCTTCGATCCCTATGTGCTCGTGCTAAAACCCCAACTAGCTTAGTTGAGGGCAAATCTTTAGATGAGCATGCTTATTATGTGCGACACAACATATCTGAAAAAGGGAAACTTTTACTGGATCAAATTCATCATTTGCAGTGCTATGCTTGGAATTTATGTGAAATATATGATTGTACTTGTTGTTCTAAAGACCCTAAGAAACACCTTTATTACCAATGTGGGTTTAGTGATAATGAAATCGTATCTTCCTATACTAAGGGTGTTTATAATTACTATGATGTTCAACAAATTGAAGAATTTTTTGCTTTTAGGGGTACTTGTGAAATTGCTTCTTTTATTGAAGAGTGTGATACTACTCTCTACAAATCTGAAAATTCGGCCATACTTAAATATTGCTATGATAATTATGCTTCTAATCCTTATATTAAACCATATATTGAGGACTCCTCCGCTGCCCAAGAAGTCTATGGAAGAAGAAATTAATGACATTGTGAGCTCATTGGATGAAAAAGATGAGGAGGAGAGTGAAGAACAAAAGGAGGACGAGTGGATTGATCACCCGTTCCCACCTTCTAATGAGAGTAACTCTTCTACTCGTACATTGTTTAATTTCCCTTCGTGCTTACTGTCGTGGAATTGTCACGGTAGATGTCCTTAGTGTCAGGACTTAGTCGCGAGGCCAACGCATCTATGTGGTAGCTTGAGAGGGGTTAAGCGGGACGAGAGACGCGATGTTTTACCCAGGTTCGGCCCCTCACGGTGGAGGTAAAAGCCTACATCCTGCTTCATTGATATTGATGATGATGATCACGGTTACAAGAGTGCTCTAACTCGAGAGCTATTGTCTAAACCTAACTTGCCCAACTTGTGGAACTTGTGAATCTTGTCCCTCTTGGGGTGCCCTGCCCCTCCTTATATATGTTGAAGGGGCGGTTTACATGACTAGTCCTATTAGGACTAGGATTATTCTATTACAAGTGGAGTCCTAGTCTTGCCTCCTTTGTAAGGGAATATTCCATGTGCTTTTCTCATAAACCGGCCCACCATTAAACGTGAACCGGCCTTCTGGGCCATGGGCCTCGTCATCCATCTGACCCGCCCGCCGGGTTACTAATGAACCGCCAAGACCGAGCGGGTAGCCCATGAACCGCCAAGCTCCGGGCGGGTTACCAGTGAGTCATCCAGTCCGGCCGGTTTATACTTCCGGCCGGTTTACGCCACGGGGTATATCCCCGACATTAGCCCCCAGTTTAATTTGGATTTATCCATGTTAAACTGATCTGCAACATAAACTCAAGAGCAAATTTGACAGGTTATGCTCCGGGTTAAAAATTTTTGTAAACCGGTACCTGATCATCCTTAAGTCCTTGTTATTTCCTCCTTCTGGGAAATCCGGGTCAACAGACCAGCTTCATAATCAATTTGCCGACATTGGTTTGTCACCGAGAAATATTGTGAATTATAACTCCTTTGACTTAGCTCCCAAAGCGCCGGTTTAAGAAATATGGGTCTTGAAATACTTATCTAATATTCAGCCGGTTTGAAGATGTAAAACTTGCCAGTTTAACATTACCAAAATGGCCGGGTTATAAAAACTGATGATCCCGGATTATGACCGTTGATAGACACCGGGTTATGATTGTTGCCAACGCCGGTTCACAACGCCGATTCATGATTATTGATGACGCCGGGCTGTAGCCCCCAAATCTTGAGCAGAACAAAGTGATGGCTTAAGACTTGCTTCAATATAAATGTTACCAATTTTGAAGAAATCCATGTTGTTCATCCCAGTCACTAGTCAGAATTGAGTATTCCACATATGTAGCCCCCAAGTGCCGGGTTGTCATGCTTGCAGCAACCTGGGACTTGTAATTGCTTGATGCTCATAAAAACTTCAACCAGTGTAGCCCCCAAGGGTCGGGTCATTATGCAATAATGAGCAGGGACTTTGTAAATATAATCTTGTAAACTTTGAACAGCAACGTGTAGCCCCCAAGGGCCGGCTCATTACAATGTGATGAGTCGGGTCTTCAATAAGGTGAGCAAAAAATGACTTTGCATATTTGATATAATCTTCAGTTGAATAATGTAGCCCCCAAGTGCCGGTTCGTGATCCTGCAGCGACTCGGGACTATTCCCTCAATTGTAAAATAAACCATATCCATTGACAATATAATAGCCATTGCGCTAAAGCGACTTTGAAAACCTCAATAATACCTGTTATTAATAACCATAATAAAATCCAGCCATGTTGGCTATTCAAGATAACATAATCCGGTATGAAAACCTTATTCATTCAACATCATAATGGAAATTCAGCCAAGTTTGGCTATTTGAATAATATAACCCAATGATTTATAAGCGCATGATTCCAATGGCGCAATCCAAATATATACTGGCGACTTATAGTCGAAAGCTAGGCCGGTTTAATAAACACCAGATAATTTATCGTCATACTTTATTCAACCTGTTTCTGCATACAACAAGTTTAAAGTGTCCTGGCGGTTCACCGCCGGATGGGTCATAATGCCTGACATATAACCTGGGTTTATAACCGAGGCTGCACTTAAGAATAATCAAATATGAAATACATCATACCTGTGACATTGAATCACATTGTTGGTTTTACCAACTTTTGTAGTAAGAGTGATAACCCCAATCTTGAGTAATGATAACTCCTTTCATATTGTGCTGGTTTATGATAAAACCATACCGGGTTGTGATAAACACCGGTTTAACCATATATAATACTGGCGACTCGTAGTCAAACCGGACCGGACTGATAGTCTCCGGATTATAACTTGATCGTGTACTGACAACTTGTAGTTGAAAGCCGAGCCGGGTTGATAAACACCGGTTTACTCCATAATAGGATGGTAACAGAAAATCAAACCGGGCAGATAGTCTCCGGATTAAGATTTGACCGTGTTCCGTCAATTTGTAATTGACAGTTTGAACCGGTTTAAAACTTTGTCGGTTTAAAAACGCAACAAAAAGAAAAAAAATCTTTCAAAGAAAAATGTGAAGCAAAGGCAATGACAAAACTGTTTGCAAAAAGAGGCTTATTTGAGCTGATCAGATGGCGTTACCATGGTCGGACACGACCAAGCTCCCGATAGGTGTAGCTATGGTTCAAGTCAGCCAGGTCCCCAAATGAAACCGTGGCATTTATGCCGATCAAGTGGCATGGCAATGGTTCGGGTTCGACCAAGCCCCCAAGTGATTCTGTGGCCTTAGGCCGATCAAGAGGCATGACTGGTTCAGACATGACCAAGTCCCCAAGTGATCTGGTGGCTCTCTCCTATCAAGAGGTATTGCATTGGTTCGGACACGACCAAGCCCCCAAGTGATATAACATGATGATTTTGAAAAGCTAACTCAAGGGGTAAATCGGAGGCCGCTTTAGAACAACTCCGTGTAACCACACATGATGTAAAAGAACAGAGACCCCGCTTTATGAAGCAGAAGCCCCCATGTGATCAATAATATGTCAGGCCAGTAAGGCGAGATACCCATGTTTGAACCGCACATCATGGCAGTAAGTCCTCTTCGGCAACTTTTAACTTTTTGCAAGAGATAAATTCTTCTTGAACCGGGATTTTGAACCGGATATTGAGAGTTTCAAAGCTTTGTGGGAGACATCTTGCCCTTGAACCGGATTTTAAACCGAAATCTTCATTTTCAACCGGAAAATTTTCTGACGGCCTTTAAACTCGAACTTGCGAGAAATTAATTCCTTTTTGAACTGGACATTGTTAAACCGGATTTGAGCGCTTCAGAGCTTTGTGGGAGAACAGATTTCCCTTGAACCAGACTGTAAACCGGATATTTGAGAGCTTCAGTCAGACTGACTTCCCTTGAGCCGGATTTTAAACCGGAATCCTTTCTGATGACCCGGATCTTCTTCATTGAGCCGGGATTTTGTAACTGTCATATACTTTCTAAACCAGAAATTTTCTGACGGCCTTTAAACTTTCATCAATATAACAGTAGCCTCCGGGACCGGGTTATCCTTCCCTCCATCGTCCCGGGGTTCTTAAATTTGCTGAAACTGACAATATTCGCTGAGTCATGTCATCGTAGCCCCCCGAGTCTCAAAGGTGTCTCGAGGAGTTGGCTTGAGACTCTCCATATTTGACCGTGATATAAACCAGCATAACTTGTATATCATTGGCGTTGATAGCACAATGTGAATCCATAGAAGGTTGAGGTGACTGCGACGGGTTATAAATGATCCCATATGAGCCGTGTCAGCAACTCGGCCAATGGTTTCTTCCAACTGGCGATTTGAAGTTAATCAAAACTGTAGTGGCGGTGACTTGTGCGCCTGCCCATTGAACCATCCAGTGCAAACGGCGGTTTGATGATAATTTGTCTCCAATTTGAAAGAAAACCGGGCTACCCAAGCTATGACTTGCTCATACCCAATAAACAGCTCATGCAGACAGATGCGGCCCGGTATGTTGATGTAGACCAGGCCGCGAGAGACGGAAGACAAAAGCGACCGCAACATCAGAGGCAGCTCGGATAGATGAATCGGCCACGACATTGTAAACCGGTGCGGACGGGGAAGATCGGCACCGGTGTCGTAAACCAGCACGGACGGGCGAGTTAATCGCAGGCGTGGTCCCGACAAGCTGATGTAAACCCACGGTATAGACCACGTTTACAATGAATAATTATCATGTATATCAAAAATACAGCCCAAAGTAATTGTTCTTTTGACAAAAAACAATACGTTTCATAAATGGATTTAGATAGATGTCACCTGATACGTTAGGCCGGAATTTATCCGCCGCTGTGAAGCTAAAATCAACCACGGATAAGTCACCCACAGGAGCAAACGGATGAACCGGCCATGGCGTTGTAAGCCGCTACGAACGGGCGAGTTGGCCGTGGCGTGGTAAGCCGGTGCGGACGGACGAGTTGGCCCCGACACTGATGAAGCGGGGGACGGCGACTTGCCCATGTAGCCGTCCAGCAGCATGGCACGGACCAACCCTAGTGCAATAATCTTAGCGCGCCCCTTTGCAACACCTTTGTAACAAATAATGGTTCTGCCCAAAAATAGCAAAGACCAGAGTAATTGTTCTTGGAGAAACATTATTTATGCAAATAAAATACGTAGGAAGGATAGCACCTCATAATATTATGCAGTGCCGGTAGGCTGGCTTGTCGCGGGCACCACGAGGCAGACAGTACGCCGTGCTCCAGTCAGTCTCCATGATTTGATTGATCTGACTCTGAATCACTGATCCGCCTTGCAGCAGCGCACTGCTCCTGGACCGCGGCGGCACCCACGGGTGGATGATAGTGGGGTCAACGGAAGCAGAGGCGACCCAGCGTGCGCCGGTTCAATGCACAGCAGCGGCGACAGTAGGACCCTGGCCGGCTTACAGCGACGGTGAGATCGCTCACGACGAGGGCGATTTGACGCAGCGGACGGACTTTGACAGTGGTGTCTCTCTAAATAATAGTGGTGGATATGCATGGTACTCTCGAGCCGCTGCTGAGCTTGCTTCGTTCATATACACAAGAAAAAACGCGGCCGCTGAGGTGGCCAATCCGGCTCCCTTGAGAGCTCTTGCTTTCCATATTTCTATCTTCCTTCAATCCGTGTGTGTGTCAGGTAATTGCACGAGAGAATAAAATGGATCCAGTAGTATCAACAATACTAATCTGATCTTCATTACGTACTAGTGGAAGTACTTTTAGAGTTGATTTTTCCTCCACGCTCAAAATAGCAGGAGCAACAGTTGATTCCCTCGGGACTTGTAGCTTGACATCTACGTGGAGCAGCAATATTCCGGCCAATTGGACTGCTTCTTGTATAGTAGCAATCGGACCCGGCCACTGATCCTGCAGCGGAAACTGCTAATAGCTTCGGTTGACTGCAGTAGTATTTTGGCTTTGGCGGAAAAAATCTCCTCTCGATCTCAGCGAGTTATGGTAGTAGCACTGATGCAACCCTAATTTCCTCTGGGTCTTAAATATTGAACACGCCGTTTTGACCAATTGACAGGTCTTGACGGATTGGTACTGCTGCCTCCGATTAGACCATAAGTCGTACGTACGGATATGATCTGTGGTGGAAAAACTCCTTCGCCTCAGGAACGTGCTCCAAAATTTGATCTGGTGTCGGATCGTCGGATCACAAGCACATGCCGTGCCGCGCCATGCAACCCTAACTTTTGATGTAAATCTTTTCCAAACCGGCTCTTCTTCATCGAAAAAATTGCGAACTTCTCGATCCATGAGAAAGATCCCTCCAAGAACTCAACATCACCGTGCGCAGGCCCCACGGTGGGCGCCAACTGTTGTGGAATTTTCACGACAGATGTCCTTAGTGTCAGGACTTAGTCGCGAGGCCAACACATCTATGTGGTAGCTTGAGAGGGGTTGAGCGGGACGAGAGACGCGATGTTTTACCCAGGTTCGGCCCCTCACGGTGGAGGTAAAAGCCTACATCCTGCTTCATTGATATTGATGATGATGATCACGGTTACAAGAGTGCTCTAACTCGAGAGCTATTGTCTAAACCTAACTTGCCCAACTTGTGGAACTTGTGAATCTTGTCCCTCTTGGGGTGCCCTGCCCCTCCTTATATATGTTGAAGGGGCGGTTTACATGACTAGTCCTATTAGGACTAGGATTATTCTATTACAAGTGGAGTCCTAGTCTTTCCTCCTTTGTAAGGGAATATTCCTTGTGCTTTTCTCATAAACCGGCCCACCATTAAATGTGAACCGGCCTTCTGGGCCATGGGCCTCGTCATCCATCTGACCCGCCCGCTGGGTTACTAATGAACCGCCAAGACCGGGCGGGTTACCAGTGAGTCATCCAGTCCGGCCGGTTGATACTTCCGGCCGGTTTACGCCACGGGGTGTATCCCCGACACTTACCGAAGGATGATTGCTATGATGATTGTTATGATCCCATTGATTCTTTTGAATTATCCCTTTTTAATGATGCTTGGTATGCTTGTGGCCAAGATGCCAATATGAATTATGCTTATGGAGATGAACTTGCTATAGTTCCTTATGTTAAACATGAAATTGTTGCTATTGCACCCACACATGATAGTCCTATTATCTTTTTGAATTCTCCCGACTACACTATATCAGAGAAGTTTGCCCTTATTAAGGATTATATTGATGGGTTGCATTTCACTACTACACATGATGATTTTGATAGATATAGTATGAATGTGCTTGCTGCTCCTACTTTCAATTATTATGAGAGAGGAACTACATCTCCGCCTCTCTATGCTTCCAACACGATAAAATTGCAAGAAACTATTTATACTATGCATTGGCCTTTACTAAGTGTGCATGAATTGTTCTTTTATGACATGCCGATGCATAGGAAGAGAGTTAGACATCGTCATTGCTTGATATATGTTTCTTTGTGCTCACTACTAAATGCCAAAACATTTTTAATTAAAATTGGCTTTGATATACCTTGGGATCCGGGTGGATCCATTACTTGAGCACTATATGCCTAGCTTAATGGCTTTAAAGAAAGCGCTGCCAGGGAGACAACCGGAAGTTTTAGAGAGTCATTTATTTATGTTGTGTGCTTTTATAAAGTTTAAAAATAAAAATAATGTGCCAAGATTCGCCTTTAGGATGTTTACATTGCTTGTTGGTTTGTGCGGTGCAAGATAGAAACTTTGGCTGTAGTGCGTGATTTTATATTTTTACTGGAACGTCAAACGGATCTGAAACTTATTGCACTGTCTTTCTATATAAATTTTTTATTTTTGATAATTATTTCACAATTGTTGGTGTACCAGAGGTATGGTGAATGTTCAGATTATTACAAACTGTCCTGTTTACGACAGATTCTGTTTTTGATGCATAGTTTGCTTGTTTTGATGAAACTATCGATTTCTATGAGTGGATTAAGCCATGGAAAACTTATATTATAGTAGCTACAATGCAAAAACAAAATATGAATTGGTTTGCAACAGTACTTAGTGAAGGAAATATGCCCTAGAGGCAATAATAAAGTTATTATTTATTTCCTTATTTCATGATAAATGTTTATTATTCATGCTAGAATTTTATTAACCGGAAACATAATACATGTGTGAATACATAGACAAACAGAGTGTCACTAGTATGCCTCTACTTGACTAGCTCGTTAATCAAAGATGGTTATGTTTCCTAACCATAAACAAAGAGTTGTTATTTGATTAACGGGATCACATTATTAGGAGAATGGTGTGATTGACATGACCCATTCCATTAGCTTAGCACCCGATCGTTTAGTATGTTGCTATTGCTTTCTTCATGACTTATACATGTTCCTATAACTATGAGATTATGCAACTCCCGTTTGCCGGAGGAACACTTTGTGTGCTACCAAACGTCACAACGTAACTGGGTGATTATAAAGGAGCTCTACAGGTGTCTCCAAAGGTAAATGTTGGGTTGGCATATTTCGAGATTAGGATTTGTCACTCCGATTGTCGGAGAGGTATCTCTGGGCCCTATCAGTAATGCACATCACATAAGCCTTGCAAGCATTGCAACTAATGAGTTAGTTGCGAGATGATGTATTACGAAACGAGTAAAGAGACTTGCCGGTAACGAGATTGAACTAGGTATTGAGATACCGACGATCGAATCTCGGGCAAGTAACATACCGATGACAAAGGGAACAACGTATGTTGTTATGCGGTCTGACCGATAAAGATCTTCGTAGAATATGTGGGAGACAATATGAGCATCCAGGTTCCGCTATTGGTTATTGACCGGAGACATGTCTCGGTCATGTCTACATTGTTCTCGAACCCGTAGGGTCCGCACGCTTAAGGTTTCAATGACAGTTATATTATGAGTTTATGAGTTTTGATGTACCGAAGTTAGTTCGGAGTCCCGGATGTGATCACGGACATGATGACGAGTCTCGAAATGGTCGAGACATAAAGATTGATATATTGGACGGCTATATTCGGACACCGGAAGTGTTCCGGATGATTTCGGAGAAAACCGGAGTGCCGGAGGGTTACCAGAAACCCCCCGGGAGAAGTAATGGGCCTCATGGGCCCTAGTGGAGAGAGAGGGGCGGCCAAGGTGGGCCACGCGCCCCCTCTCCCTCTGGTCCAAATTGGACTAGGAGAGGGGGGCGGCGCCCCCCTTTCCTTCTCCCTCTCCCTCTCCCCCTTCCTTTCCCCCTCCTAATAGGAGTAGGAAAGAGGGGAGTCCTACTCCTACTAGGAGGTGGACTCCTCCTCCTTGGCGCGCCCTAGGGCCGGCCGGCCTCCTCCCCTTGCTCCTTTATATACGGGGGCAGGGGGCACCCCTAGACACACAAGTTGATCCACGTGATCGTTTTCTTAGCCGTGTGCGGTGCCCCCTTCCACCATACTCCTCGATAATATTGTAGCGGTGCTTAGGCGAAGCCCTGCGATGGTAGAACATCAAGATCGTCACCATGCCGTCGTGCTGACGGAACTCTTCCCCGACACTTTGCTGGATCGGAGTCCGGGGATCGTCATCGAGCTGAACATGTGCTAGAACTCGGAGGTGCCGTAGTTTCGGTGCTTGATCGGTCGGGCCGTGAAGACTTACGACTACATCAACCGCGTTGTGATAATGCTTCCGCTTTCGGTCTATGAGGGTACTTAGACAACACTCTCCCCTCTTGTTGCTATGCATCACCATGATCTTGTGTGTGCGTAGGAATTTTTTTGAAATTACTACGTTCCCCAACAGTGGCATCCGAGCCAGGTTTTATGTGTTGATGTTATATGCACGAATAGAACACAAGTGAGTTGTGGGCGATATAAGTCATACTGCTTTCCAGCATGTCATACTTTGGTTCGGCGGTATTGTTGGATGAAGCGGCCCGGACCGACATTACGCGTACGCTTACGCGAGACTGGTTCTACCGACGTGCTTTGCACACAGGTGGCTGGCGGGTGTCAGTTTCTCCAACTTTAGTTGAACCGAGTGTGGCTACGCCCGGTCCTTGCGAAGGTTAAAACATCACCAACTTGACAAACTATCGTTGTGGTTTTTATGCGTAGGTAAGAACGGTTCTTGCTAAGCCCGTAGCAGCCACGTAAAATTTGCAACAACAAAGTAGAGGACATCTAACTTGTTTTTGCAGGGCATGTTGTGATGTGATATGGTCAAGACGTGATGAGTTATAAGTTTTTGTATAAGATGATCATGTTTTGTTGAAGTTATCGGCAACTGGCAAAAGCCTTATGGTCGTCTCTTTATTGCATAAGATGCAAGCGCCAAATAATTGCTTTACTTTATCGCTATGCGATAGCAATAGTTGCAAGAGCAATAGTTGGCGAGACGTCCACGTGACGACACATTGATATAGATCAAGATGATGAAGATCATGGTGTCATGCCGGTGACGATAGAGATCATGACAGTACTTTGGAGATGGAGATCAAAGGCGCAAGATGATGATGGCCATATCATGTCACATATTTTGATTGCATATGATGTTTATCTTTTTATACATCTTATTTTGATTAGTTTGACGGTAGCATTTTAAGATGATCTCTCACTAATTATCAAGAAGTGTTCTCCCTGAGTATGCACCGTTGCGAAAGTTCTTCGTGCTGAGACACCACGTGATGATCGGGTGTGATAGGCTCTACGTTCAAATACAACGGGTGCAAAACAGTTGCACACCCGGAATACTCAGGTTAAACTTGACGAGCCTAGCATATACAGATATGGCCTCGGAACACGGAGACCGAAAGGTCGAACGTGAATCATATAGTAGATATGATCAACATAGTGATGTTCACCATTGAAAACTACTCCATCTCATGTGATGATCGTACATGGTTTAGTTGATTTAGATCACGTGATCACTTAGATGACTAGAGAGATGTCTGTCTAAGTGGGAGTTCTTAAGTAATATGATTAATTGAACTTAAATTTATCATGAACTTAGTCCTGGTAGTATTTTGCAAATCATGTTGTAGATCAATAGCTCGCGTTGTTGCTTCCCTATGTTTATTTTGATATGTTCCTAGAGAAAATTGTGTTGAAAGATGTTAGTAGCAATGATGCGGATTGGATCCGTGATCTGAGGTTTATCCTCATTGCTGCACAGAAGAATTATGTCCTTGATGCACCGCTAGGTGATAGACCTATTGCAGGAGCAGATGCAGACGTTATGAACATTTGGCTAGCTAAATATGATGACTACTTGATAGTTTAGTGCACCATGCTTAACGGCTTAGAATCGGGACTTCAAAGACGTTTTGAACGTCATGGACCATATGAGATGTTCCAGGAGTTGAAGTTAATATTTCAAGAAAATACCCGAGTTGAGAGATATGAAGTCTCCAACAAGTTCTATAGCTAAAAGATGGAGGAGAATTGCTCAACTAGTGAGCATGTGCTCAGATTGTCTGGGTACTACAATCGCTTGAATCAAGTGGGAGTTAATCTTCCAGATAAGATAGTGATTGACAGAATTCTCTAGTCACCATCACCAAGTTAGTAGAACTTCGTGATGAACTATAGTATGCAAGGGATGACGAAAACGACTCCCGAGTTTTTCATGATGATGAAATCGATGAAGGTAGAAATCAAGAAAGAGCATCAAGTGTTGATGGTTGACAAGATCTCTAGTTTCAAGAAAAGGGCAAAGGGAAAAAGGGGAACTTCAAGAAAAACAGCAAGCAAGTTGCTGGTCAAGTGAAGAAGCCCAAGTCTGGTCCTAAACCTGAGACTAAGTGCTTCTACTGCAAAGGGACTGGTCACTGGAAGCGGAACTACCCCAAGTGATTGGCGGATAATAAGGATGGCAAAGTGAACATAAGTATATTTGATATACATGTTATTGATGTGTACTTTACTAGTGTTTATAGCAACCCCTCGGTATTAGATACTAGTTCAGTTGCTAAGATTAGTAACTCGAAACGGGAGTTGCAGAATAAACAGAGACTAGTTAAGGGTGAAGTGACGACGTGTTTTGGAAGTGGTTCCAAGATTGATATGATCATCATCGCACACTCCCTATACTTTCGGGATTAGTGTTGAACCTAAATAAGTGTTATTTGGTGTTTGCGTTGAGCATGAATATGATTTGATCATGTTTATTGTAATACAGTTATTCATTTAAGTAAGAGAGTAAATTGTTGTTCTGTTTACATGAATAAAACCTTATATGGTTACACACCCAATGAAAATGGTTCATTGGATCTCGATCGTAGTGATACACATATTCATAATATTGAAACCAAAAGATGCAAAGTTAATAATAATAGTGCAACTTATTTGTGGCACTGCCGTTTAGGTCATATTGGTGTAAAGCGCATGAAGAAACTCCATGCTGATGGGATTTTGGAATCACTTGATTATGAATCACTTGGTGCTTACGAACCATGCCTTATGGGCAAGATGACTAAAAGACTCCGTTCTCCGGAACAATGGAGTGAGCAACAGATTTGTTGGAAATCATACATACTGATGTATGTGGTCCGATGAATATTAAAGCTCGCGACAAGTATCATTATTTTCTGACCTTCACAGATGATTTAAGCAGATATGAGTATATCTACTTGATGAAACATAAGTCTGAAAAGTTCAAAGTATTTCAGAGTGAAGTGGAAAATCATCGTGACAAGAAAATAAAGTTTCTACGATCTGATCGCAGAGACGAATATTTGACTTACGAGTTTGGTCTTCAATTAAAACAATGTGGAATAGTTTCACAAATTCATGCCACCTAGAACACCACAACACAATGGTGTGTCCGAACGTCATAACCGTACTTTATTGGATATAGTGCAATCTATGATGTTTCTTACCGATTTACCACTATAGTTTTGGGTTATGCATTAGAGACAACTGCATTCACGTTAAAAAGGGCACCATCTAAATCTGTTGAGATGGCACCGTATGAACTGTGGTTTGGCAAGAAACCAAAGTTGTCATTTCTTAAAGTTTGGGGTTGCAATACTTATATGAAAAAGTTTCATCCTGATAAGCTCAAACCCAAATCGGAGAAAGTGCGTCTTCATAAGATACCCAAAAGAAAATGTTGGGTACACCTTCTATCACAGATCCGAAGGCAAGATATTCGTTGCTGAGAATGGATCCTTTCCAGAGAAGGAGTTTCTCTAGAAAGAAGTGAGTGGGAGGAAAGTAGAAAACTTGATAAGGTAATTGTACCTTCTCCCTTATTGGAAAGTAGTTCATCACAGAAATCTGTTCTTGTGACTACTACCCCAATTAGTGAGGAAGCTAATGATGATGATCATGTAACTTCAGATCAAGTTACTACCGAATCTCGTAGGTAAACCAGAGTGAGATCCGCACCAGAGTGGTACGGTAATCCTGTTCTAGAAGTCATGTTACTAGACCATGACGAACTTACGAACTATGAGGAAGCAATGATGAGCCCAGATTCCGCGAAATGGTTTGAGGCCATGAGATCTGAGATATGATCCATGTATGAGAACAAAGTATGGACTTTGATGGATTTGCCCAATGATCGGCAAGCCATAGAAAATAAATGGATCTTCAAGAGGAAGACGGACGCTGATAGTAGTGTTACTATCTACAAAGCTAGAATTGTCGCAAAAGGTTTTCGACAAGTTCAAGGTGTTGACTACGATGAGAGTTTCTCAGTTGTATCTATGCTTAAGTCTGTCCGAATCATGTTAGCAATTGCCGCATTTTATGAAATCTGGAAATGGATAAACAAAACTGCATTCCTTAATGGATTTATTAAAGAAGAGTTGTATACGATGCAACTAGAAGGTTTTTTCGATCCTAAAGGTGTTAACTAAATATGCAAGCTCCAGCGATCCATCTATGGACTGGTGCAAGCATCTCGGAGTTGGAATATACGCTTTGATAAGTTGATCAAAGCATATAGTTTTATACAGACTTGCGGTGAAGCCTGTATTTACAAGAAAGTGAGTGGGAGCACTACAGCATTCCTGATAAGTATATGTGAATGACATGTTGTTGATCGGAAATAATGTAGAATTATTCTGCAAAGCATAAAGGAGTGTTTGAAAGGATTTTTTCAAAGAAAACCTCGGTGAAGCTGCTTACATATTGAGCATCAAGATCTATAGAGATAGATCAAGCCGCTTGATAAGTTTTTTCAATGAGTACATACCTTGACAAGATTTTGAAGTAGTTCAAAATGGAACAGTCAAAGAAAGAGTTCTTGCCTGTGTTATAAGGTGTGAAATTGAGTAAGACTCAAAACCCGACCACGACAAAAGATAGAAAGAGAATGAAAGTCATTCCCTATGCCTCAGCCATAGGTTCTATAAAGTATGCCATGCTGTGTGCCAGATCTATTGTATACCCTACACTGATGTTGGCAAGGGAGTACAATAGTGATCTAGGAGTAAATCACTGGACAGCGGTCAAAATTATCCTTAGTGGAATAAGGATATGTTTCTCGATTATGGAGGTGACAAAAGGTTCATCGTAAAGGGTTATGTCGATGCAAACTTTGACACTGATCCAGATGATTCTAAGTCTCAATCTGGATGCATATTGAAAGTGGGAGCAATTAGCTAGAGTAGCTCCGTGTAGAGCATTGTTGACATAGAAATTTGCAAAATACATACGGATCTGAATATGGCAGACCCGTTGCTAAACTTCTCTCACAGGCAAAACATGATCACACCTTAGTACTCTTTGGGTGTTAATCACATAACGATGTGAACTAGATTATTGACTCTAGTAAACCCTTTGAGTGTTGGTCACATAATGATGTGAACTATTGGTGTTAAATCACATGGCAATGTGAACTAGATTATTGACTCTAGTGCAAGTGGGAGCCTGATGGAAATATGCCCTAGAGGCAATAATAAATTTATTATTTATTTCCTTATTTCATGATAAATGTTTATTATTCATGCTAGAATTGTATTAACCGGAAACATAATACATGTGTGAATACATAGACAAACAGAGTGTCACTAGAATGCCTCTACTTGACTAGCTCGTTAATCAAATATGGTTATGTTTCCTAACCATAGACAAAGAGTTGTTATTTGATTAACGGGATCACATTATTAGGAGAATGATGTGATTGACATGACCCATTCCATTAGCTTAGCACCCGATCGTTTAGTATGTTGCTATTGCTTTCTTCATGACTTATACATGTTCCTATAACTATGAGATTATGCAACTCCCGTTTGCCGGAGGAACACTTTGTGTGCTACCAAACGTCACAACGTAACTGGGTGATTATAAAGGAGCTCTACAGGTGTCTCCAAAGGTAAATGTTGGGTTGGCATATTTCGAGATTAGGATTTGTCACTCCAATTGTCGGAGAGGTATCTTTGGGCCCTCTCGGTAATGCACATCACATAAGCCTTGCAAGCATCGGAACTAATGAGTTAGTTGCGAGATGATGTATTACGAAACGAGTAAAGAGACTTGTCGGTAACGAGATTGAACTAGGTATTGAGATACCGACGATCGAATCTCGGGCAAGTAACATACCGATGACAAAGGGAACAACGTATGTTGTTATGCGGTCTGACCGATAAAGATCTTCATAGAATATGTGGGAGACAATATGAGCATCCAGGTTCCGCTATTGGTTATTGACCGGAGACATGTCTCGGTCATGTCTACATTGTTCTCGAACCCGTAGGGTCCGCATGCTTAAGGTTTCGATGACAGTTATATTATGAGTTTATGAGTTTTGATGTACCGAAGTTAGTTCGGAGTCCCGGATGTGATCACGGACATGACGAGGAGTCTCGAAATGGTCGAGACATAAAGATTGATATATTGGACGGCTATATTCGGACACCGGAAGTGTTCCGGATGATTTTGGAGAAAACCGGAGTGCCGGAGGGTTACCGGAAACCCCCCGGGAGAAGTAATGGGCCTCATGGGCCCTAGTGGAGAGAGAGAGGGGCGGCCAGGGTGGGCCGCGTGCCCCCTCCCCCTCTGGTCTGAATTGGACTAGGAGAGGGGGGCAGCGCCCCCCTTTCCTTCTCCCTCTCCCCCTTCGTTTCCCCCTCCTAGTAGGAGTAGGAAAGAGGGGAGTCTTACTCCTACTAGGAGGAGGACTCCTCCTCCTTGGCGCGCCCTAGGGCCGGCCGGCCTCCTCCCCTTGCTCCTTTATATACGGGGGCAGGGGGCACCCCTAGACACACAAGTTGATCCACGTGATCGTTTTCTTAGCCGTGTGCGGTGCCCCCTTCCACCATACTCCTCGATAATATTGTAGCGGTGCTTAGGCGAAGCCCTGCGACGGTAGAACATCAAGATCGTCACCACGCCGTCATGCTGACGGAACTCTTCCCTGACACTTTGCTGGATCGGAGTCCGGGGATCGTCATCGAGCTGAACGTGTGCTAGAACTCGGAGGTGCCGTAGTTTCGGTGCTTGATCGGTCGGGCCGTGAAGACGTACGACTACATCAACCGCGTTGTCATAACGCTTCCGCTGTCGGTCTACAAGGGTACGTAGATCACACTCTCCCCTCTCGTTGCTATGCATCACCATGATCTTGCGTGTGCGTAGGAATTTTTTTGAAATTACTCAGTTCCCCAACACTTAGAGTAGTGATTTGCTTTATTATACTAACGGATCTTACCAATCTTTCTATTGTGTTTTGTGTCGATGAAGTGTTCGAAGAACGAGGAGGTCTCAATGTGAGGAGAAGGATAGGAAAGAGCTCAAGCTTGGGGATGCCCAAGGCAGCCTAAGTAAATATTCAAGGAGACTCAAGCGTCTAAGCTTGGGGATGCCCCGGAAGACATCCCATATTTCTTCAACAACTATCGGTATGTTTTCGGATTCATTTCGTTCATGTGATTTGTGCAAATCTTGGAGCGTCTTTTGCATTTAGTTTTCTTTTTTCTTTTATGCACCATCATGGTATGAGATAGTCCATGGTTGATTTATAGAATTCTCATTGCACTTCACTTATATCTTTTGAGTATGGCTTTATATAATGCTTCATGTGCTTCACTTATATCTTTTGAAGTTTGGATTGCCTGTTTCTCTTCACATAGAAAACCGCCATTTGTAGAATGCTCTTTTGCTTCAATTATATTTGTTAGACCGTGGGCATATCTTTTGTAGAAAGAATTAAACTCTCTTGCTTCACTTATATCTATTTAGAGAGATGACAGGAACTGGTCATTCACATGGTTGGTCATAAAATCCTACATAAAACTTGTAGATCACTGAATATGATATGTTTGATTCCTTGCAATAGTTTTGCGATATAAATATGGTGATATTAGAGTCATGCTAGTGGGTAGTTGTGGATTGTAGAAATACTTGTGTTGAAGTTTGTGATTCCCGCAGCATGCACGCATGGTGAACCGTTATGTGATGAAGTCGGAGCATGATTTATTTATTGATTGTCTTCCTTATGAGTGGCGGTCAGGGACGAGCGATGGTCTTTTCCTACCAATCTTTCCCCCTAGGAGCATGCGCTTAGTACTTTGTTTCGATAGCTAATAGACTTTGCAATAAGTATGTGAGTTCTTTATGACTAATGTTTGAGTCCATGGATTATACGCACTCTCACCCTTCCATCATTTCTAGCCTCTTCGGTACTGTGCATTGCCCTTTCTCACCTCGAGAGTTGGTGCAAACTTTGTCGGTGCATAATAAACCTCCTTATATCTTCCTCAAAACAGTCACCATACCTACCTATTATAGCATTTCCATAGCCATTCCGAGATATATTGCCATGAAACTTCCATCATATTCATATACATGACTTGAGCATCATTGTCATATTGCTTTGCATGATCATAAGATAGCTAGCATGATGTTTTCATGGCTTGTCCATTTTTTGATGTCATTGCTACGCTAGATCATTGCACATCCCGGTACACCGCCGGAGGCATTCATATAGAGTCATATTTTGTTCTAGACATCGAGTTGTAATATTGAGTTGTAAGTAAATAAAAGTGTGACGATCATCATTATTAGAACATTGCCCCAACGAGGAAAGGATGATGGAGACTATGATTCCCCCACAAGTCGGGATGAGACTCCAGACTAAAAAAAAGAGGCCAAAGAAGCCCACCAAAATAATAAAAAATAAAAAATAAAAAATTAGAGAAAAGAGAGAAGGGGCAGTGTTACTATCCTTTTACCACACTTGTGCTTCAGAGTAGCACCATGTTCTTCATATAGAGAGTCTCTCGAGTTGTCACTTTCATATACTAGTGGGAATTTTCATTATAGAACTTGGTTTGTATATTCCAACGATGGGCTTCCTCAAATGCCCTAGGTATTCATGAGCAAGCAAGTTGGATGCACACCCACTTAGTCTTAGTTTCAGCTTTCATACACTTATAGCTCTTAGTGCATCCGTTGCATGGCAATCCCTACTCCTCGCATTGACATCAATTGATGGGCATCGATCTCCATAGCCCATTGATTAGCCGCGTCGATGCGAGACCTTCTTCCTTTTTTTCTTCTCCACACAACCTCCATCATCATATTCTATTCCACCTATAGTGCTATATCCATGGCTCATGCTCATGTATTGCGTGAAAGTTGAAAAGGTTTGAGAACATCAAAAGTATGAAACAATTGCTTGGCTTGTCATCGGGGTTGTGCATGATTTGAATATTTTGTGTGGTGAAGATGGAGCATATCCAGACCATATGATTTTGTAGAGATAACTTTCTTTGGCCATGTTATTTTGAAAAGACATGATTGCTTTATTAGTATGCTTGAAGTATTATTGTCTTAATGTCAAATAATAGACTATTGCTTTGAATCACTCATGTCTTAATATCCATGCCACGATTAGATTACATGATCAAGATTATGCTAGGTAGCATTTCACATCAATTTTTTTTATCATTTACCTACTCGAGGATGAGCAGGAATTAAGCTTGGGGATGCTGATACGTCTCTGTCATATCTATAATTTTTGATTGTTCCATGTCAATATTATACAACTTTCATATACTTTTGGCAACTTTTTATACTATTTTTGGGGACTAACATATTGATCCAGCCCAGTGCCAGTTCCTGTTTGTTGTATGTTTTTTGTTTCGCAGAAAATCCATATCAAACAGAGTCCAAACGGGATAAAAACTGACGGAGATTTTTTTGGAATATATGTGATTTTTGGGAAGAAAATTCAACGCGAGACGATGCCCGAGGGGGCCACGAGGTAGGGGGGGTGCCCTAGGCCCTCATGGCCACCCCGTTGTCGGCGTTCTGGGAATGGGGGGTCCCCAGACTTGCCTGCCTGTGGCCCGCGGTGTGGCTCCATCAGCGGCCCTGTACGACCCATCTTCACCAGCAAACAGTCAAGACCCTCGTGAGGGGCCAAGCCTCGCGAGGCGGACGATGCAAGACCTCCTCAAGGGCGGCCTCACCAGGCTGGCTCGCGAGGGGCGGAGAGATCATGGCAAGGGACACCTTGCTAGGCTTGTGTAACGCAAGCCATGATGACTGGAGCCAGGCGGGCGCCAGCGCGCGTAGTGTTCTCGTTTCCTCTTTGGTGCTAAAGAGGCAAGCGCAGGCAAGGAGTCCCGAGGCATCAGGCAAAGGTTTCCATATTGGTGCAACGAGACCAAGACCAGTAGGACAGCAGGACGGAGGTCACCGTGGAGCCCAAGACGGCGTCACTAACAGAGCCTTTGGCAGGCGAGGACCATCTTTTGTCAGGATAGCTTGTACTAGCGGCCCCCTTCGAATTGGCCGTTGTGGGACCCGTTCCTCCTAATATTTGGGAAGAGGACCCGAGCCTCTATATATAGGACTAGCCACCACCATAGGGAGGCATCTAATCTGACCTCCTCTCATTTGGGCTCATCTGATCTGACCTCCTCTCATCTGGGCTCATCTCATCTGACCTTCTCTCATCTGGGCTCATCTGATCTGACCTCCTCTCATCTGGGCTCATCTCATCTGACCTCCTCTCATCTCAGCTCATCTCATCTTGGACCGGATTCATTCCACCAAAGCCACCACACTCACCAAGCACAAGAACACCTCTCCTCAGGAGGCTGTTCTTCCCTTGTAACTGTTCATCCTCAGCCAAAAAGGCAATCCACCACACCACATTGGAGTAGGGTATTACACCACATCGGTGGCCCGAACCAGTATAAACTCTTGTGTCTCTTGTTCTTTGGGTTCGTCGAGCTAGGCTGTGAGATCATGATGTGTGCGAGCTAGAGAGGGGGAGAGATCTTCGTGCGCACCCTAGTGTTCGAACCTCAGGGGTTTGTCGGAACCCGAAATCCGACATTTGGCGTGCCAGGTAGGGGTGCGCTTAAGGTTTCCCCTTCATCAATCCATGCTTCGCCACCCCACCAAGTTCATGGCCGATGCTCGCCGGGCCCGCGCTGAGCGCCGGGCCACCCTCGCCACCCATGTCGCTCAGACCCCCCTGTTGGCGGGTGTCGGTGTCAAAACCGGCGGATCTCGGGTAGGGGGTCCTGAACTGTGCGTCTAGGATCGATGGTAACAAGAGGCAGGGGACACGATGTTTACCCCGGTTCGGGCCCTCTTGATGGAGGTAATACCCTACGTCCTGCTTGATTGATAATGATGATATGAGTATTACAAGAGTTGATCTACCATGAGATCGTAGAGGCTAAACCCTAGAAGCTAGCCTATGGTATGATTGTTGTATATAATCTATCGACTAGCTTGGCCTCAGTTTATATAATGCACCGGAGGCCTAGGATAACAAGAGTCCTAGCCGAATACGCCGGTGGGGAGGAGTCCTTGTCTTGATCACCAAGTCTTGTGGAATCTTCTATGTATGCGGCAGCTGTCCAAACTGGCCCATGAGTATACGGCCATGGGGGATCCTCGGCCCAATGTAACAGATCGGGAGACGACGTAGTGAGTACCCCCTAGTCCAGGACACCGTCAGTACACTACAAAAAAGACACATCCGTGAAATTTTGGGCCGAACAATTTTTTTCTGTCATACATATGACACTTCTATGACGATAATTGTGACAAAACCCGGTATCATCATAGATGTGGTGGGCTCCTACTTCTATGACAAAAAATCATGACAAAAAATGGGCTTTTCGTCCTGGGCGGGCTGGAGAAGCAGCTGCATGACATTCTTTGGGCCGTCCATGACGGAAAAAACCATGGTAGAAGCGAGGGGGAGGAAAATTTCAGGGAGTTCCCGGTTACGGTGGGAGGTCGGGGGCCGAGCGATGCGCGTGTCTCTTGTACACGTACGCGCGTGTGTGCGAGGCGTTGGCTCTAACTGAACCCGAGCGAGGCGTTGGGCTCTAACTGAACCCGAGCGAGGCGTTGGGCTCTAACTGAACCCGAGCGATTGCACTGCAGGCTACGTGTTACTGAACCCGAGCGATCGATCGATGGCTATTAACTGAACCCGATCGAGCGATTCCTTCACTACTGCTGCTAACTGAAGCCGATCGATGCTGCCTCTGGATGAACAGTGAGCGTTGCGGGGGGGTGGGGGGGGGGGGGGGGGGTTGGATGAACAGTTCCCGGTGGGGGTGGATGAACAGGACCCCGATCGATCGAGCCGGTTGGGGCTGGATGAACAGGACCCCGTGGAGGGCTGGATGAACAGGACCACCCCGTGGAGGGCAGGATGAACAGTAGACGGTGGAGGGCAGGATGAACAGTAGCCCGTGGAGGGGTGGTTGAACAGGAGCCCGTGGAGAGGGCTGGTTGAACAGTAGCCGGTGGAGTAGCGCGCGGTGGAGTATGGATGAACAGGAGCCCGTGGATGAACAGTCGCAGGTGGAGGCTGGAGGAGGTCGACGGTGGATGAACAGTAGCTCGTGGAGGCTGGAGGGGGTCGACAGTGGAGATGAACAGTATCCCATGGAGTCCCGTTTTGCGGTACGCCACACCCCTCCTGATGAATAGGACCCCCGTTTCGACCGTAGCGCTCCAACACAAGTCCGTTTTGTCCGTTTTGCGGTACGCCACACCCCTCCTGATCAACAGGACCCCCGTTTCGACCGTAGGAGGTCCGTTTCCTCCGTTTTGCGGTACGCCAGACCCCTCCTGATGAACAGGATCCTGTTTCGAACGTGGCCGGTCGAACACAAGGTCATTTCCTCCGTTCTGCGGTATGCCAGGCCTCGTTTCCATCGCCTGTTCCGTCCAAGCCCTCCCGATGAACACGACGCATTCGGTTGCCTCCCCATGAACACGATGACGGCGCTGTTTCTCCGTTCCGACCCAGCAATGTACACGAGCCCTGGCCGTATGTATGCGCGAGTAGGCGTTCGAGACCCCGCCCGTATGTACACACACGTGGTCGTATTTTCTTTCTTGCACCCTAGCCGCTGTACTTACGTGTACATGTTACGTGCGCGCCTCTACTATGACACGTGCGCGCCTCTACTACGACACGTGCACGCCTCTACATCGACCAGTATGTACGTACACGTTCGCGACCAGAATGACAACGCTACGTACGCTTCAACCAGGTGGGTCCCGACTGTCAGCACTTCCTTGCCTGCGAAGATGTAGCTGGTGGATCCCAGTAGTCAGGGGGCGAATCGTTTTTTTGCCCGGACGCACTTCCTTGCATGCGAAGATGTAGCTGGTGGGTCCCAGCAGTCAGGGGGAAACATTTTTTTCGCGAAATAAGTGGCCTGTCCGGTGGGTCCCAGCTGTTAGTGGAGGAATCATTATTTTCCGTGTAATAAGGAGGCACTTCCTTGCTGTGGCCGTGGACCCAGCTGTCAGCCTCTCCACGTACAGTCCACGTCCGATGGAAGTCATTCCTTGACCACGTTGACAACGCCGCGCCGAGAGCACCAGGGCGGTGGACGACGGCGATGCCTAGGAAGGGGACGACACGGAGGCAGGGAAGACTCGGCAGTTGTTTCCCACGCGGAGGGGAGTACGACTGTACGAGGGTTTACTGGTTCATTTGCCGTTGCCGGAGAATAACAGTAGGTGTGGGTGAGTAGAGGGATGGCTAGGCCAGTGATGGGAGTACGGTCGGGCGGTGAGGCCTACGCGGCAGCACAGCCGGCCGCGAGGAGGAGGGAGCAGGCAGTCCCGCCGGCGCTTGTTTGAGCGGCTGGAGCAGGAATAGCAGAGATTGAAGAAGCACGACGGCCGTTGGATGGACATCCAACAGTCAGTGCTTGTGCGTGAACCTTTTTTTAGGAAAGCCTCAAATCTGTGGAAAACAACATACAACCCATCTGCCATTATTTCTAATAATTTACATCCCATTTGCTAATTCTTAAGGTTTTTTTGGAGCCCATATATTGTGGCAATGGTTAAAAAATTATACAAAATTTTGCATATTTCGGTGCGGTCCGAACTGTTTTTAATCCCGAAATTTCGACTCACATTCAAACTGATTTTAAAAATAAATGTATATCAATATAAAATCCAACAAATTCTCCACGCATAAAAATAAATGTAATTTAAAATCTTGAAATGAAAAAAAGATATTTGAAACTAATTGCCGGTTTGATGTGTTTTAAAAATGTACAACCCATTGCTCATTACTGATGGGCCATTTTCTCGGCCAGCCGAATGAAAGCTCTCCTCGTCTTGAAAGATTTGCAGCCCAACAGGCCTGACAAAGCGACTTACTTGGCAAATCACAAAAAAACTGGGCTGTGGCCGTGGACCCAGCTGTGAGCCTCTCCATGTACAGTACTCTTCCGATGGAAGTCGTTCCTTGACCACGTTGACCACGCCACACGGAGAGCACCACGGCGGTAGACGATGGCGAGGCCTAGGAAGGGGACGATACGGCAGTGGAAGCCCGCGCGGAGAGGACTATGAGGGTTCACTGGTTCGGCTGCGGTGTGAGGCTGCCGTCGCCGCAGGGCCTGGCCAGCGGTGGGAATAGTAGGGGGCGGTGAGGCCTCTGCGGCAGCACAGCCGACCACGGGAGGCAGGACCATGCGGCACGACCAGCGCTGCTTTGGGCACTGGAGTAAGAAGACCAGAGGTTGAAGAAGCACTACAGCCGTTGGATGGACATCGTACGGTCACTGGAGCTAGAATCGTTCATATTGACTAAGTTGACAAAGCCCTTCGTCCCCGTCAACTTAGTAGGCCCACAAGTCAGTCTCCCAGCAAGGTGCGTCCCAGCTAGCCGGGGGAGTATTCATTTTTTTGTGCGTAATAAGGAGGCACTTCCGGTGGGTCCGAGCTGACAGCGGGGGGAATGTTTTTTTCACGAAATACGGTGGCCCGTCCGGTGGGTCCCAGCAGTCAGGGGGAAACGATTTTTTTCGCAAAATACTGGTGGCCCGTCCGGTGGGTTCCTGCTGTCAGGTGGAGGAATAATTATTTTCCACGTAATAAGGAGGCACTTCCTTGCGGCTGCCGTGGACCCAGCTGTCAGCCTCTCCACGTACAGTACTCTTCCGATGGAAGTCGGTCGTTGACCACATTGACCATGCCGCGCCGAGAGCACCAGGGAGGTGGACGACGGTGAGGACTAGGAAGGGGACGACTCGGAGCCGGGGAAGACGCAGCAGTGGATGCCCACACGAAGAGGAGTACGAGGGTTCACTGGTTCGGCTGCGGTGTGAGGCTGCTGTCACCGCAGAATAACAGGGGGTGTGGGTGAGTAGAGGGATGGCCTGGCCAGCGGTGGGAGTAGTAGGGGGCGGTGAGGCCTCCGCGGCATCACAACCGGCCACGGGAGGCCGGAGCACGCGGCACGACCGACGCTGGTTTGGGCAGCTGGAGCAAGAAGACCAGAGGTTGAAGAAGCACTACGGCCGTTGGATGAATATCGTACGGTAACAGGAGCTAGAATCGTTCATATTGACTAAGTTGCCAAAGCCCTCCGTCCCCGTCAACTTGGTAGGCCCACAAGTCAGCCTCCCACTATGCTGGGTTCCAGCTGGCAGGGGGAATATTCATTATTTTGCACGTAATAAGGAGACATTTCTTTGTGTGCGGCTGTGGACCCAGCTGTCGGCCTCTCCACGCACAGTCTACTTCTGATGGTGTCGTTCATTGACCACGTTGACTACGCCGCGCCGAGCGCATCCAAGGTGGTGGACGAAGGCGAGGCCCCGGACAGCAACGAGCCAGAGATGGGAAGACATGGGAGTAGAGTCGCAGACAGAGAGGTGTACGAGGGTTAACTGGTTCTAGTGCGGTGTGGTTCGGCAGTCGGTGGAGGAGAACATGAGGTGTGGAGGTGTGGAGGGGTGGAGGGATGGCCTGGCCAACGGTGGAGTAGCGCTTCATAGCGAAGCGTGCTAAGTAGAGCTGCTAGCAGCAGGAGGCGGGAGGTGGTCCCGGCGGCGCTGGAGGAAGAAGACGAGAGATTGAAGATGGATGCCGGTCGTTGGATGTAAATCCAACGGCTAACATGTCAGAATCATTTGTTGACTAAATTGACAACGACTTGCATTGGCTTCGACCTATTGGCCCACATTTCAGCCTCCAAAAATGTGGCACGTATTCAATCCATTTTTTTTTCAGAATTTACAGTCTTTTTTTGCGCGGTAGAATTTACAGTCAATTTGATCTTTTTTTGAATTACAGCCATTTGCTGGGCTGGGTGAACAAATAATGTAGCATCCATGCGGCTCATTTATTTTATTTCCTAAAAAATTACAGCCCATTTGCACTTTCTCGAAATACACGATTTTACTGGGCTCATTCTAATTATAATGTTGGGTTGGGCCAGCAATGTTATCAAAAAATAAAAAGGGGCTGAGCATTTTGTTATAAATATATTTAAATAATAAGTGATATTATTACATTCGTCCTTAAATTTACAGTCTTACCAAGCTTTATATAATAACATATAAATAATTTTTTTTAGAAAAACAGGGAGCATCTCCCCGGTTCCATTGCTGAGAACGAAACCACAACATATTCTGATACAGCAGCTCAAAGAGCAGTTCGAAAGCAAAGGTAGAAAAGCTACAAACTAGGGAGGGGGTGGATGAACACGTTCTCTGAATAACACAAATCACCCGAGCGGTGCCAAAGGCAGAGCGGATAGAGCACTCAAATGACACAACGAGGGTCCGGCGAAGCCTTCATGGTCTTTAGCCAAGGGGTCATGTCAGCATGCGGTGACGAGTAAGCAAGCGGAGACACCGGGCTGGAAGGCGTAGCATGGTGGATGTCCCACTTTTTCGGCGCCAGGTGCCCATCATCTTCATCAGAGATCTTGAGATGAGCCCACGGGTCCAGCCCCAGAGCAGGTCAAGCCTTGTTCAGCCACAAGTGATCGCCAATGGTTTCTGGAGGGATCTTGTTAGGGTTTCCACGAAGCTCATCAACTTGTCCTTGTCCGATCCGGAGGAGAGAATCGCCCAGTTCCTCACCATGTTCCTAATCAACCTCAAGACCCGCGGAATGGAAATCCAGGAGGTGTTACTGAAAATCATAGCATTTCTATATTTGCAGAGGCACCAAAGGACAATTGAGCTAATAGTGTTTAAAATTGAGCACTTTTTGGTAGCAATCCAGAATCTGGCGACAGATTCGAAAGATGAGCCAATCTGACTAGAGAAATATTCCTCAATATGGGCCCAGAGATGTTTAGCAACTATACATTCAAAAAATAGGTGAGAACAAGACTCTTGTTCCAAGAAGTAAACACAATCAAGGGGTTTGATGATGTGTCTCTTCCTAAGGTTATCCCTAGTCATCAATTTGTTTTTGGAGAGAAGCCAGAGAAATACATGAATTTTAGGGGAACTCTCAATTTCCAGACAACAGGGATAAACACGGGTTGAACCCCTCTAAAGTTGATAACATGATAGAGGGAGCTGGAGGAATACTTCCCCTTATTGTCCAGCTGCCAAATCAGGGCATTCGGCTCGGCAGTAAAGGTAATGCTTTTGGCAATTTCCTCCAACTGGAACCATTGTTCCATGAGACTATCACTAAAGTTCCTTCTAAAAGAGAGTTTTAGGCATTGACCGTCCCAAACTTCATTGACACTTTTGTTAAGCTCATTGCGGACAGAGTAAATAGGCCAAAATTGGACTGCTAGGAGGGATGTGCCAAACCAAGTATCTTCCCAGAACCTGGTTCTGCTCCCATCCCCTATGTTCCATCTGTAGCCAAATTTCACAGCATGCATAATAGATTTTAATCCTTTCCAGAATCTAGAGGTCTTAGGGTTGGAGAAAGGGACAAAAATATTAGGTTTATTTCCTAGGTATTTATGGGTAATAAGAAGCTTCCAGGGTTTCAGGTCTTCCTCATAGAATCTTTTAATCCAAGACCCTAGAAGACAGATGTTAATTTTTTGGAGGTTAGGTATGCCTAGGCCTCCAAAATCTTTTTTCATAGAGACTAGGGCCCAATTAGCAAGGTGTAGCTTAGTATTTCCCTCAAAATCATTCCACAAGTAATGAGACATCTGAGAATTGATGAGGTTCACTGCCCATTTAGGGAACTTGAAGAAGGAGAGGAGATACACTGGAATGCTAGCCAAACAAGCTTGTATGAGGATCAATCTACCTCTGTAAGGGAGAAGTTTGCCCCTCCACTCAGCAATCCTTTTAATGATTTTATCCAGAAGGGGTTGGATATCCTCTCTCCTCAGTTTATCATAGTGGAGAGGATACCTAGGTACTTAATGGGGAAGTTACCTTTATTACAGACTTGAATAGAGAGGAAGTCAGCTAACTCCTGATCATCCATGTTGATAGGGATGAGTTCACTTTTAGAGTAGTTGATTCTCATGCCTGAGACTTGTTCAAACCAGGTTAGAACAATTTTCATCTTGCTAGCATGTGTGGAGTCATTGTCCAAGAAAAAGGATGGTATCATCTGCATATTGAAGGCAGATGATGCCACCAGGGCAGACCTCAGGACAGAGCCCTGCAATCAGACTATGATCAGCAGCTTTGCTCAGCATTTTAGTAAGAACGTCCACTACTAAATTAAACAAAAGCGGGGAGATGGGGTCACCTTGCCTAAGGCCTTTACCAGCAAGAAAAAAAATCACTTTCACAGTTATTTAACTTGACCCCAACAGACCCCCCATGAGTAAGTTGCTGGATCCAACTCTCCTCTATGAAAGGCTTGGAAAAGATCTAAGAGATCATTTTTCACCAAGTCCCAAAAATGCTGGTAAAACAAGAAGGGAATCCCATCAGGACCAGGAGCCCCATCAGGATAAGAGCTAAAAATGGCTTCCTTCACCTCTGTCTCTGAAAAAGGGGCTTCTAGCAGCTCATTTTCAGCAGGAGAAACTTTTTCAGAAGCAGAGAAAAAAATGTTTTGTAGAGAGAACCCAGAAGGGTTTTCTTTCTTAAACATGTCTTTGTAGAAGTCACTAGCCACTTTCAGCATTTCATCTACCTCAGTAATAGGGCCATTAGGGCCATCAAGGGAGTGAATGAGGGTTTTCCTCCTCCTCTGGTTACCTAATGCATGGAAGTAAGCAGTATTTCTATCACCCTCCTTAATGTTCCTATCTCTAGACCTTTGTTTGTCTTTGATTTCTTCTTGAAGCCAAATTTTCTTGAGCTCTCCATGGACAAAGTTTAATCTATTAGTCTCAGCCTCAGAGAGGTCAATGGTTTCTTCCTTAATATCTAGAGAATCAAACTCAAGGAGGAGAAGACTTTTGTATCTTCTAAGATTAGCTTCCTCATTGGAGTTCCACCCTTTGGTAGTTCTTCTAAATCTCCTGATTTTGATCTGCCAATTTTCTAGGGGGCAGCTGCTCCTAGTAGGCTCATTCCAGATTTTCCTGACTAGCTCAATAAAATCTTCTCTAAGCAACCACCACTTTTCAAATTTAAAACTATTGCTCTTTGGAGTTTGGTTAAGACCAGAGTCCCAGAGCAAAGGAGTGTGGTCACTACCACATCTGGGCAGAGCTCTACAACTAGAAAGGGAAAAACTATCTAATTACGTATCACAGAAAATTCTGTCAATGGTGGACATAATCCTGGAGCAGCACTTCCAACATATCTAGTAGAACTATGGGTTTTCCTTCTAACAGGGCAATTCTCAACTTTATGGGTAACCATTTTGCAGATAAAACAACTCTTGGGCTTGACACATTTATCCAAATGATGCCCTGGTTCCCCATAGTTGTAGCAGATCTCCTCAGAGTATGCCATAAGGCCCGAAGCAGGGGTAGGAGCAGTTTTCTGGATGTCCTGTCTCTTCTTTTGCTGATTCTTGCCTTGAGATTTCCCACTGGTCTGAGAGTCAGAACCACCAGCAGATTGATCTTGGGCAATTACAGGAGCCTGCCCAGATTGTGCCCCCATTTGGGGCGGAGGTGGGCCGCACCACTGCCCAACCGACGTTCCCCCCATTGTGATAGGGGAAATTCATCGGAGTTCCTGGTTCCTTCTCATCCTCCAGCCAGATGTTGTCTCTCAGGAAGCAGAAATAACCACCAGACAGCTCAATTGAAGTAGATTGCAAGCCTAATTTCAATCTTCTGTAGGTTTGGGGGAGAGGTAAGGTAGGGGATCCACCTGCTCCGGCTCCGGTGGCGTGCTGGTGGGCAGGAGTCTAGTCAAGCATTCCCATCTCGCAACATGGCATGGATCTCCTAAATTCACTTCTCCTTTCGCCCATCGAACGAATGCAATCGGCGGCTCACTGGGGTGGGGCATCCTATGCTTCTCCGAGAAATCTCCTTCGAAGTAGATCCGCAGGGCTAGATTCAGCAGCTCCCAATCCACATGATCCTTGCACATCCGAGCATACCTGCGCGAGTGAGAGAACGGATTCGGTCCCTCCTTGGCTTCCTCCCTCGCAGCTTCCTCCTCTGCTTCCCTCCATTCGCGCGTGCACTGGGTCCAGGAGAGAGCGTCGTCGCGGATCCGCATTGCCCGCTCCCTCCATCTCCTCCCTCGAGTCTGCCGCAGCACCGCCGGCGCGATGGAGTCGAGCGGCTGGAGCATCCACGGGAAGGCTTTGTAGACATGTGGGAGATGCATCTTGTACATCTGCCTGTCTTCCAGCCATTCCCCCATGGATATGGCCGGCGACTCCATGGGTGATACGTCTCCGTCGTATCTACTTTTCCAAACACTTTTGCCCTTGTTTTGGACTCTAACTTGTATGATTTGAATGGAACTAACCCGGACTGACGCTGTTTTCAGCAGAATTGCAATGGTGTTGTTTTATGTGCAGAAAACAAATATTCTCGGAATGGCCTGAAACTCCACGGAACACCTTAGAAAAAATAATAAAAAATCCTCGCCAAAGATGAAGACCAGGGGGCCCACACCCTTCTCATGAGGGTGGGGGGCGCTCCCCCCTAGGGCGTGCCTCCCTACCTCATGGCCCCCCTGGATGCCCTCCGATGCCAACTCCAACTCTATATATTTGCTTTCGGAGAGAAAAAAAATCAAAGAGAAGAAATCATCGCGTTTTACGATACGAAGCCGCCGCCAAGCCCTAAAAACTCTCGGGAGGGCTGATCTGGAGTCCGTTCGGGGCTCTGGAGAGGGGGATTCGTCGCCGTCGTCATCATCAACCATCCTCCATCACCAATTTCATGATGCTCACCACCGTGCGTGAGTAATTCCATCGTAGGCTTGCTGGACGGTGATGGGTTGGATGAGATTTATCATGTAATCGAGTTAGTTTTGTTAGGGTTTGATCCCTAGTATCCATTATGTTCTGAGATTGATGTTGCTATGACTTTGCTATGCTTAATGCTTGTCACTAGGGCCCGAGTGCCATGATTTCATATCTGAACCTATTATGTTTTCATGAATATATGTGAGTTCTTGATCCTATCTTGCAAGTCTATAGTCACCTACTATGTGTTATGATCCGGCAACCCCGAAGTGACAATAATCGGGACCACTCCCGGTGATGACCATAGTTTGAGGAGTTCATGTATTCACTATGTGCTAATGCTTTGTTTTGGTTCTCTATTAAAAGGAGGCCTTAATATCCCTTAGTTTCCAATAGGACCCCGCTGCCACGGGAGGGTAGGACAAAAGATTTCATGCAAGTTCTTTTCCATAAGCACGTATGACTATATACGGAATACATGCCTACATTATATTGATGAATTGGAGCTAGTTCTGTGTCACCCTATGTTATGACTGTTACATGATGAACCGCATCCGGCATAATTATCCATCACCGATCCGGTGCCTATGAGTTTTCCATATACTGGTTCTCGTTTATTTACTTTCCCGCTGCTATTGTTACAATCACTACAAAATACCAAAAACATTACTTTTGCTTTCTTTACTTTTGTTGCCGCTACCACCACTATCATATTACTTTGCTACTAAACACTTTGCTGCAGATACTAAGTTTCCAGGTGTGGTTGAATTGACAACTCAGGTGCTAATACTTGAGAATATTCTTTGGCCCCCCTTGTGTCGAATCAATAAATTTGGGTTGAATACTCTACCCTCGAAAGCTGTTGCGATCCCCTATACTTGTGGGTTATCAAGACCAATTTCTGGTGCCGTTGCCGGGGAGCATAGCTCTATTCTTTGAGTCACTTGAGATTTATATCTGCTGGACACTATGAAGAACTTGAGAGATCCAAAAACCAAGATCTATCCCTCAACTACGAGGGGAGGTAAGGAACTGCCATCTAGCTCTGCACTTGATTCACCTTCTGTTATGAGTAAGTTTGCGACACCTACATTTGCTTCTCCTATTCGTTCTGATATGTCGCATGTTATTGATGATGCCACTTCTGCTATGCATGACACTTATGATGAAACTGCTTCTATGCCTGATACTACTGTGCCCCTTAGTGAATTTCTTGATGAACAAATTGCTAGGGCTAGAGAAAAAGAAATTATTGAATCTGAATACGATGATGATAGTGATGATGAAAATATGCCTGTTATTCCTGAGGGCTATCTTTTTGATATGGAATCTTCTGCCGCTATTTCAGCTTGCAAGGATAGATATGAGCTTAAGAGGTTATTATTTAAATGGAACAAAGAATCACTTAGAGATAAAATGAAACCCGACCCTGCTTTTGCTACTTCACCTATATGTCTTCCTGATAAGGATTATGAATTCTCCGTTGGTCCTGATAATTACTTTGGTTGAATCTGATCCGTTTTATGGCTATGAATCTGAAACTGTTGTGGCACATCTTACTAAGTTAAATGATATAGCTGCCCTGTTTACTAATGATGAGAGATCGCATTACTTTTATATACTCAAAATATTTCCATTCTCATTAAAGGGTGATGCTAAGATATGGTTTAATTCTCTTGATCCTGGTTGTGTCCGTAGTCCCCAGGATATGATTTATTACTTCTCTGCTAAATATTTCCCTGCTCATAAGAAACAAGCTGCTTTGAGGGAAAATATACAACTTTGTGCAAATTAAAGAAGAGAGTCTCCCACAAGCTTGGGGGAGGCTTATCAAGTTACTTAATGCTTTGCCTGATCATCCTCTTAAGAAACCCGAAATACTTGATATCTTTTATAATGGACTAACCGATGCTTCCAGAGATTACCTGGATAGTTGTGCTGGTTCTCTTTTCAGGGAAAGAACACCGGATGAAGCTGAAATTCTATTGAATAATATGTTGACAAATGAAAATAATTGGGCACCTCCTGAGCCAGCTCCTGCTCCAATTACTGAGTCTATTCCTAAACCAACTCCGAAGAAGAGAGGTGTTTTATTTCTCAGCCCCGAAGATATGCAAGAGGCAAAGAAATTTGTGAAATAAAAAGGTATTAAAGCTGAAGATGTTAAGAATTTACCTCCTATTGAAGAAATACATGGTCTTAATATACCGCCTGTTGAAGAAACATATGATCTCAATTCTTTATTTATTGAAGAACCTCCTGATCCCGATATCCTGACATAGGTAGTGAAGGTAAATTCACTCTATAGATATGATAAAGCTGAAGTCCCTCCTACTAAAATTGCTAGTCAGTGCTTGGATGAGTTTGATAATTTTATGTTTAAGCAAGACGACTTTAATGCTTATTTTGGTAGACAATTAAAAGAAAATGCTTATATGATTAGACGCTTGGGTGATTATATGGCTAATATTAAAGGTGAACTTAAACTTGTTAGCAAACATGTTTCTATGGTTAGCGTCAAGTAGAACAAGTGCTCAAGGCTCAAAAGGAAGTGCTTGATGAAATGAATAGTAAGAAAAATGATTATGCTGTTAGAGTGGCTACTAGAACTGGTAGAATGACTCAGGAACCTTTGTATCCTGAAGGCCACCCTAAGAGAATCGAGCAAGATTCTCAAAGAAATAATATTGATGTTCCTAGTTCTTCTAAAAAGAAGAAGAAGAAAAACGATAGAACTGTGCAAACTTCTAGTGAACCTATTACTGAACCACCTGATAATCCAAATGATATCTCTATGTCTGATGCTGAAACACAATCTGGTAATGAACATGAACCTAATTAAAATATTAATGATGATGTTCATGATGATGCTCAACCTAGTAATGACAATGATGTAGAAATTGAACCTGCTATTGATCTTGATAACCCACAATCAAAGAATCAACGTTATGATAAAAGAGACTTTGTTGCTAGGAAACATGGTAAAGAAAGGGAACCTTGGGTTTAGAAACCCATGCCTTTTCCTCCGAAATCATCCAAGGAAAAGGATGATGAGGATTTTGAGCGCTTTGCTGAAATGATTAGGCCTATCTTTTTGCGTATGCGATTAACTGACGTGCTCAAAACAAATCCTTATGCTAAATATATGAAGGATATCATTACTAATAAAAGAAAGATACCGGAAGCTTAAATTTACACCATGCTTGCTAATTATACTTTTAAGGGTGGAATACCAAAGAAACTTGGAGATCCCGGAGTACCTACTATACCTTGCTCCATTAAAAGAAATTATATTAAAACTGCTTTATGTGATCTTGGAGCCAGTGTTAGCGTTATGCCTCTCTCTTTATATCGTAGACTTGACTTGAATAAGTTGACACCTACTGAAATATCTTTACAAATGGTTGATAAATCAACTGCTATACCTGTCGGTATCTGTGAGGATGTGCCTGTTGTGGTTGCAAATGTTACTATTTTAACGGACTTTGTTATACTTGATATTCCCGAGGATGATAGTATGTCTATTATTCTTGCAAGACCTTTTCTTAATACTGCAGGGGCTGTTATTGATTGCACTAAAGGCAATGTCACTTTTCATGTTAATGGTAATGAGCATACGGTACACTTTCCGAGGAAACAACCTCAAGTTCATAGTATCAATTCTATCGGAAAAATTCCATCGATTATATTTGGAGGTTTTGAATTTCCTCTCCCTACTATCAAAAAGAAATATGATATACTTATTATTGGGAATGTGCATATCCCCGTTGAGGTAACTTAGTGTTATTCGAAATTTCTCCGGTTTCATGATTATCGGAATGAGTTTGTTAACAAGACTTGATCAACCTTGTTAGTGGATTCTTTTTGATGAGCATGAGATGGATGAAACTAGAAGCACAAACTTCTGTACCCTCTTTATACTTTATGTTAATTAGTAGAAATAAAGTAAAAATAGTATTTTTCTGTCTGTTTCCTGACTTATCCGTGCAATATAAAAATATCCCGAAAATAAAAGTCCTCAGAATGACATGCCAATTTAATATGATTTTTTCGGGAATATTTGAGGATTTACTGTGCAAAAATTACCACAGGAGGAGCTGCCACCTGGCCACGAGGGTGGTGGGCGCGCCCCCCTGCCTCGTGGGCCCATGGTGGCCCTCCTCCACTTATCCCAGCACCCATCTTCTTCCTCTGTTTCACACAAACTCGAAAAACCAACTCAAGCACGAGTTCTAGCCAATTTTGCTGTGATTTTCGATCTCCTTGCTCAAAGCACCTCTCGCAAAACTGCTTGGGGAGATTGCTCCTTGGTATGTGACTCCTCCATTGGTCCAATTAGTTTTTATTCTAGTGCTTTATTCTTTGCAAATTTGTGCTACATAGGTGACCATGTTCTTGAGCTTGCATGTCAAATTTATATGGTTCCAAGTAGTTCTAATGCTTGATTTAGGCTCTAAGCACTTGTAGGAGTAGTTGCTATCAGTTTTATTGAAGTTGGTTCACTTTTGTTTGAAGTTACTAAAAATTTCAGATTATTTCAGAAAAATAATGAGGAGATTTTTGAGGGGCTCATCGAGCCAAAGCTCGAAGGAAAAGGCACCGAAGCCTAAGTATAATTTGTCGCGCACCGTAGAGATTCGGGCGTGTGAATGGCCTTCTGATGATTTCTTGAGAGCAGCCGGTATCTATGAAGATTTTCATGAATTGGCTCACAATGCAGGCCTCACCGCTTTCCTCCACGACCAATGCGATCAGTATCTCTTACTCACAAATACCTTTGTGCAAAATTTTCGTTTTCATTCTAGGAACTCACCACCTACGGTGGAGTTTCATTTATATGATGAGCATAAGGAGATGTCACTTTATGATTTCTGCCGGATTTGTTTAGTCCCTTTTGAGGGCAAGACAGAAGAACCACATCATGATGATGTGGTTGGGTTTATGGATACTATCACTGTAGGAGAAACTAGGACGGTTTCCGATGCACGAATCACTAGCATACATTTTCCTGTTTTACGTTACTTTGCATTATTTGCTAGTCGTTGTTTAATTGGACACGGAAACTGTGGAAACCTTAGTATCCCTGATATAATTATTCTGCTCCACGGTTTACAGAGTGATAACACTTTTAGTATGGGCGGTATTATTGCTAGACGGTTAAGTATGAACCGTACCAAAGGCCCCATCTTTGGAGGCATCTATGCTACACGCCTAGCCGTACATTTTAACATACCTATTAGGCATGCTGAGAAGGAAGAAAAGGTGCTGCCCCGTGTTTATCTAGATCATAAAAGTATGGTGGCACATGATTTTATTGTTAAGAATAGGGTAGGAGAGCTTAAATATCAATTGTTCTTTAACAAACATCATCCTAAGACTATTATCCTGCCTGCTCCTTCTTTGTTTGATTTGACTGTAGGCACGTACCTTGTTCCGTTGACGGCTATTCACGCCTACCAGAACCCTGCACCAGCCCAGGAGCCAGAACCGGAACCACAATTTGATCCTTCACGGCAGTCTAACTATTAGTGGGATCCTGAGATGATTGCCAGCCAGTGGCAATCGGAGTCTTCTTCTTCCTCATCACAGTACGACCCCAACAACTATTATTATGGATATCAACCAGGCCAGCCGTGGCCATAGACCAACTTAGGACAAAAGCCTAAGCTTGGGGGAGTACGTATTTCTCACCGACATTACATTTATGTTCACACACACTCATTACTAGATGTCGGTGCTCATACTTTTTCACTGTAATATCCATGCTAGTTTATTTTCTTTTTCCTGCTTTCTTCTTATGTGTTTGTTTAACCTTAAGAAAAAAAATAGTGGTAGTTTATTTCTTTGCTGTAGTAGTAATAATTAAAAAGAAAACCCAAAAATATTTCCCGTTCTTCTTTTGCTTGTTGGGAGCTTTCCCGTGTAAATAGTTTTATTTCTTTTCTTTTCTTTGGGGGTCAGTAGTAGAAGACCATAATTAAATTGTTGAAGTGGCTCTTATATGCATTATTGTTGATTTAACCAAGAGCCCATATTGCCTTGTCTTCTCTTGTTTATTGAATGCTCGCAGATTCCAGCTTAGTCCAATGCACTTGCACTCTTATTATTATTCACATCGTTCGGTCGTGCAAGTGAAAGGCAATTATGATGATATATGATGGATTGACTAAGATGAGAAAAGCTGGTATGAACTCGACCTCTTTTGTTTTTGTAAATATGATGAGTCCCTCGTTCTTGATTCAGCTTATTATGAATAAACATGTTTGCAATGACAATTAGAGATCATAGTTGCTTGTGCCATGCTTGATTAGCTATGAGTTATAATGGTTTACTTTGTGTGCCAACATGCTATTGAGATGATTATGATGTGGTATGATGGGGTGGTATCCTCCTTTGAATGATTTAAGTGACTTGACTTGGCACATGTTCACGCATGTAGTTGAAACAAAATCAACATAGCCTTCATTATATTTATGTTCATGGTGGATTATATCCTACTCATGCTTGCATCCAATGTTTATTAATTTTAATGCATGTACATGGCTGTTGTCGCTCTCTAGTTGGTCGCTTCCCAGTCTCTTGCTATCCTTCACTTGTACTAAGCGGGAATACTGCTTGTGCATCCAATCCCTTAAACCCCAAAGTTATTCCAGATGAGTCCACCATACCTGCCTATATGCGGTATCTACCTGCCGTTCCAAGTAAATTTGTATGTGCCAAACTCTAAACCTTCAAATAAACATTCTGTTTTGTATGCTCGAATAGCTCATGTATCAACCAAGGTTGTACTTATCTTCCGTGTTAGGCGGGTTATTCTCAAGAGGAGTGGACTCCGCTCCTCACTCACGAGAAAATGGCTGGTCACCGGGATGCCCAGTCCCATGCTTTATGAAACTAAATCAAAATTAATTGCAAACAAAACTCCCCCTGGGACCTGATGTATGTTGGAGGCACTCATTGTTTCGAGCAAGCCATGGATTGATGCCTGTTGGTGGAGGGGGAGTATAAACTTTACCATTCTGTTTGGGAACCGCCTATATAGTGTTTAGCATGGAAGATATCGCCATCTCTTAGTTGTTACGTTGACAATGAAAGTATATCGCTCAAAATACAATTTATCTCTATTTCAAAACCGAGCTCTGGCACCTCTACAAATCCCTGCTTCCCTCTGTGAAGGGCCTATCCATTTACTTTTATGTTGAGTCATCACCCTCTTATTAAAAAGCACTAGCTGGAGAGCACAACTGTCATTTGCGTTCATCACTGTTAATTTATATTGGGTATGACTATGATTGGATCTCTTTTACCATGAATTACAATGTCTAGTCAGTCCTTGATCTTTAAAGGTGCTCTGCATTTATGTTTTGCGGTCTCAGAAAGGGATAGCGAGATACCATCTTGTTATATCATATTATGATTGTTTTTAGAAAGTGTTGTCATCCAAGATTTATTATTATGACTTGCTAGTTGATTATGCTATTGATATGAGTAATTGTGAGACCTGAGAATTATTGCAAGTGTGGTTAGTTATGATCTATGCTGAAAACTTGAATGCTGGCTTGACATAGTTACAACAACAAGAGAAAACAGAGTTTGTAAAAGTTTTTCTTTCTTTCAGTTTGTCAACTGAATTGCTTGAGGACAAGCAAGGGTTTAAACTTGGGGGAGTTGATACGTCCCTGTCGTATCTACTTTTCCAAACACTTTTGCCCTTGTTTTGGACTCTAACTTGTATGATTTGAATGGAACTAACCCGGACTGACGCTGTTTTCAGCAGAATTGCAATGGTGTTGTTTTATGTGCAGAAAACAAATATTCTCGGAATGGCCTGAAACTCCACGGAACACCTTAGAAAAAATAATAAAAAATCCTCGCCAAAGATGAAGACCAGGGGGCCCACACCCTTCTCATGAGGGTGGGGGGCGCTCCCCCCTAGGGCGTGCCTCCCTACCTCATGGCCCCCTTGGATGCCCTCCGATGCCAACTCCAACTCTATATATTTGCTTTCGGAGAGAAAAAAATCAAAGAGAAGAAATCATCGCGTTTTACGATACGAAGCCGCCGCCAAGCCCTAAAAACTCTCGGGAGGGCTGATCTGGAGTCCGTTCGGGGCTCTGGAGAGGGGGATTCGTCGCCGTCATCATCATCAACCATCCTCCATCACCAATTTCATGATGCTCACCACCGTGCGTGAGTAATTCCATCGTAGGCTTGCTGGACGGTGATGGGTTGGATGAGATTTATCATGTAATCGAGTTAGTTTTGTTAGGGTTTGATCCCTAGTATCCATTATGTTCTGAGATTGATGTTGCTATGACTTTGCTATGCTTAATGCTTGTCACTAGGGCCCGAGTGCCATGATTTCATATCTGAACCTATTATGTTTTCATGAATATATGTGAGTTCTTGATCCTATCTTGCAAGTCTATAGTCACCTACTATGTGTTATGATCCGGCAACCCCGAAGTGACAATAATCGGGACCACTCCCGGTGATGACCATAGTTTGAGGAGTTCATGTATTCACTATGTGCTAATGCTTTGTTTCGGTTCTCTATTAAAAGGAGGCCTTAATATCCCTTAGTTTCCAATAGGACCCCACTGCCACGGGAGGGTAGGACAAAAGATGTCATGCAAGTTCTTTTCCATAAGCACGTATGACTATATACGGAATACATGCCTACATTATATTGATGAATTGGAGCTAGTTCTGTGTCACCCTATGTTATGACTGTTACATGATGAACCGCATCCGGCATAATTATCCATCACTGATCCGGTGCCTATGAGTTTTCCATATACTGGTTCTCGTTTATTTACTTTCCCGCTGATATTGTTACAATCACTACAAAATACCAAAAACATTACTTTTGCTGTCTTTACTTTTGTTGCCGCTACCACCCCTATCATATTACTTTGCTACTAAACACTTTGCTGCAGATACTAAGTTTCCAGGTGTGGTTGAATTGACAACTCAGCTGCTAATACTTGAGAATATTCTTTGGCTCCCCTTGTGTCGAATCAATAAATTTGGGTTGAATACTCTACCCTCGAAAGCTATTGCTATCCCCTATACCTGTGGGTTATCAATGGGGTGCGCGAGCGGACTTGCTGAGGGGGGGCAAGCGCGCTCGGAGTCAGGAGGCGGGGGGTGGCAGCGAGATCTATGGCGACAGCGAGGGTGGAGGTAGTGGTGGGGGCGGCGAGGGTGGAGGTGGTGGCGGGGGCGAAGGGGATCGCGAGAGCGGTCATCTATTTGCCAATTATGTGAACTAAACAGTTAACATATAAAATAATTTAAATATATGCAATATAGTTAGAAGGGAAACATAAGTTGGACCTGGTGTTCCTATTCTTATATAAAAATAGAACAGACCTCTGCGTTTTCTTCAAAAAAATACATAAATTGGGCTGCCAAAAATAAAACCTCGGATGGGAGGTCCATAGGCCGGTTGATACATGATGGCCCTAAGAAAATACAAACAGGCCTATGGACCTCCCATCCGAGGACGTGGGCTGCGCATGTTAAAAATGAAAGCCTAGACGGGGCAGCCCAAAACCATGTCCAACACTTGCCAAAACTTCGTCACTCGTTTTCTCTGTGTTTCACACACTCGACATTATGTGGGCATTTTGACTGTGCATCATATGAAGATGTGCTATGCATGAATGTTGATCAGCATGATGTTAACTGGCTGGTAGTTCCATTTTCGACCATGAATAAAACTTCCAACATGATGTTAACCCTGTTTGAAAAGGCCGTGTTAATATAAATGCTCTGCCTCTGAAAGTTGCAGTTTCTTATCTGAAACTGAACTTTTCTTATCTGAAACTGAAACTTGTAGTTTCTTCTCTGAGAATCACATTGTCTGCAATTTTATACTCCTATGAAACTACATTTTTTAAGTGCTAAAAATAGATATCTAGAATTCATAAAATACTTCATATGCTCAATACTGCAAATCTGAAATTCAAAAGACGTTCATATCTGAAAGTACTCTCAAAATACACAACACAAACACAATTCACAACCTGCAAATACTGACAACCCTAAGCTCCTCCTGACAATTCACAACCTGCCCGACTATTGGGCTGGGGGGGGGGCAGCCCCCTCCTATTCCTCGGCGGCAGACAGCCGCCCTGTGAGACGATGTGAACGGCGAGGGAGACGATGGCGGGGAAGCGTCATCGAGCCAACTGCTTTTCTCCTCTTGCAATTGGGTTCGGTCGACGAAGACTTCACCGGCTCGCTCTGGCAGGACACCCTCACAAATGGCACCCTGTAGATGTTCAATCCTTCAATCTCTAGTGGATGCTCCATCTGGGATCGATACTCCCACCACCGCTCCCTCACGATCAGATTCGGTGAATCTGTTTGCTCCATGGCCCAGAGGAGCAGCTCTATGTACTCCGGCGCGACTCCCTCCGGGAGTATCACCGCCTTTTCGCTCTGTTGCAAATATTTGGCCATGGATGTCACCGTCCCTGCTAGTTGGTCCTTGTTGTTAAACCAAGACTGTATCTCCAACATCCTAGCTAGCTTCACAGGGTCGCCGTCTGCGATCCTCACGTATCGATTGTACTCCTCCATCGATCTACTTCTCCACAACACCTTCACTCGCCGGCGGTGGTTTTTGAATGGAAGAGGAGAGGAGCAGCGCTGGTTTTGGATTAGAACGGGAGAGGAGCGACAATGGTTTTGGACTGGAACAGGAGAGGAGGGGCGGTGGTTTTGAAATGGAAGAGGAGAGGAGCGGCGCTGCATTTAGATTGGAACAGGAGAGGAGCGGCGATGGTTTAAGAGGAGAAGAGCGGAAGAGCGGCGCTGGTCTTGGAAGTATTTTTTGTTGTTTCGCGTATTTTGGGTCAAAGTTTGACCACGTACTGTATTTGACAAGCAAAATGTGAATGCATGTCACCGAATTGATTTTGATTTTGATCCAGTCAGAGCGCGCCGGCCCTCTCGTCCAATCCTAAATTGCTGCCGCACGCTCCTCTCCCTCTTCTCCATTGCAAAACCACCTCCTCTCCTCTCCATCATCTCCATTCCAAAACCACCGTCTCGCCTCTCCCTCTTCTCTATTGCAAGACCACCATCTCTCCTCCATTTTCTAGACGCTTTGCTCCATGGCGCGGGCGCAATCCATGGATACAAAATTAGTATACTGTATACTATTTAAAAGTCGAGGGCGGGGCTTTTCCTGCGCGGTAGGCGGCGGGGCAGTTCCGCCTAGTCGGTTCGACAGAGACACGAGAAGACAAGGGAGTAGGCTGCTGCAAACGTAGGGCTATGTGATTTGACAGCGAGTTACTGCTGGACAGGTGGGGCCCCGTGATTTGACTTGCCATTATCATTTTAACTGCGGCTCTACGACCGGCGTGAGTCTCCCAGATTCCTGACCACCTCCATACAGGTGCCTCTCCCAATGCTCCACCATGTAGTAGAGGCTGGCTCTTGCATGAGAGCCCGCTTCTCCACTTTTTCCTTGCCTCTCTTTCCTCCACATATGCAAAAATGCCATGTAAAGTGCACTATTGTACTTACTTTTACTTGCTCCTACAGGTGCTTAAGCTTGCCACATAAGCATAAAGTCCGATGTGGCAAGTTAATCAAGAAGAGAGAGACTAGTTTGGTGACCCAAGGAAGAAACGATGCTAAGCGCGTGTACCTAGGTGAAAAGACAATTTTGAGTCTATAGCTAATTAAATGAAGCAAACTTAGCAACACCATTTCATTGGAAGAGGTCACTCCTTGGCAAATGCAATAAATACACGCGCTTAGCACCGTTTCTTCCTTGAGTACGAAGAAAGAGATAGAGAGGAGTAAAAAATACACTTATAGCCAACCTTGTTGTAGTATGAGTGACTAAGTGATGACTATGTATGACATGCCAACATCAGATAGCCTAACGCACCGTGTTAAATCTCCAAGGGCGCGACCGTGCGAGCGACGTGATGGTCGTGGTAGGCGCGACCATGATACGGGCTGCTGGCAGCCCTTGGATTTGAGATCTAACGGTCGCATGCTAAGTTGCTGAAAATTTGCAGAATAACCCTCCAGGATAGGATATTCACCCATAGGTCTAGAATCACGCCAGGCAACCGTTTGATCTCAATTCCAAGGGCTCTCGGAAGCCCGTATCATGGGAGAATGGAACGCCACTACCCTGCCGTTCGCACGCTGGCAGTTCGCTCCTACTCGTCCCCGCACGTCCTTCAATACTACGGCGGTTCGCTCCTAGTCGTCCCGTCCATTCACATTATGGCAGTTCCACTAATCCTAACCCTCCTCCCAAATCCATGGCGTCCCAAATCTCCACAATCGGCGGTGAGTACAAGGTTAGAATCATCACCGGCGATGAGTTCGATGTCATCTACACCCGTTCTTCCGCAACGGTGGAAGGATGCCTTTCTCGCTTCAGACGCATGTTCGAAGACTCAGATGATGAGTGGGTCGCTGGGCTAGATGTTGAGTACACCACAGTTCTGGGACGAGAGAAGGATCTAAAGGACGAAGAGAGGAAGAAGCCCGCCGTGATCCAGGTTTGTGTGCATGCCTTATGCTTGGTCTACCACATATGCCATGCCGACAATGAGTGCCAGGATTTTAAGGACTTCCTCGAGAGCAACCTAGTCAAATTCGTTACTCTAGACTTTGGTAACGACAAAGACGTCCTGCATCGGATAGGCCTCGTTGTAGGCAACACCTTCGACCTCCAGAAGAATCGGCTGGTGTCCGCTCGTCAGCCTTCAATGCTGACCCTGGCAGGAGCCATGGTTCATCCTTCGTACGGTAAACTGAAGAAACCTCCATACACGTTTCATCGTCATGCATGGCAGCGGAATGTACTAGATATAGACCACATCCACTACGCTGCAATGGATGGCTACCTTTGCTTTAATATCTACAAGGGTTGCATGAAGAGCAACAGCCAAGTGTGCGGTTCAAGCAAAGAAGTATCGGCCAAGAGGAAGAGGGACAAGGACGAAGTCGAGGACGTGGACGAGGACTCCGAGTAAGGTGGCAGTGTCGTTGCTCATGGTGGTTCTAATGCAGTGTCTACCGGAATAGTTGCAAAGTTTGATTTCAGGTGTGCTTAATTTAATTTGAGGGGTGTGTTGTGCTGAGCCCCCAGCAGAACTATGTTATGTTTCTTCTCGTTACTTTAACTCTTCAGTACGTACATACTAGTATTTCTTACATTTCATATTTTAGTTGGTATAGTACTACCACTCGTTTCTTCACATTATATATGTACAATATATATGGCCAACATCATATAGCCAGCAGTTTAGTTGTCAAAGAATTTCAGGGTGCTTCGTTTTGTCAAAGAATTCCAGGATGCTTAGAGGGTGCTTGGATCCAAGGGATTTATTTCAGTGTGACTAAAAATAGTCTCTTTAAGAGGCTAAAGTTCCAAGAACCCCTGACTAAAGAGGGGCTAAAACTAGTCTTGAGACTAAAATTTTTTAGTCAGGGGTACCCCTACTAAAATGTGGATTAGTCCTCTCTCTACTCATTTAACTCCTCTCCTTTAACACAGGCGAGTTTTGGATTGGAGGGTTTGGAGGATAATAAATGCTCATTAACTTGATTTTAGCCTTTTTAGTATTTGGATCCAAGCATGGGTGAGGCTAGCATGTTTTAGTCCCACTACTTTTAGTCATGGGACTAAAACGTATCCAAGCACCCTCTTAGTTTTATTTGAGGGATGGGTTGTGCTGGACACCATTATTGTGACTAGCCTTTTTAATAGTACTATATGCATAATTTGGCAACGAGCGCTCTCTATATGTACCACCTTTTTTAAATTTCAAGTTTTTCTCCATGGCGCAATCCATCGATACTACTGCTGTACAAAAGTATATATTTTTTAAAAGGCTAGAGAGTGGGGCAGTCTAGCTTGGTCGGTTTCACGAGAGGCGAGGGCCTTTGTGATTTGATGGCTCATTACTGCTGGAAGGCGGGGCCTTGTGATTTAAATGCTCGTATAAATGCGCGGACGACCTGATCGAGGAGGAGCAAAGAACCGTGCGGTATACTCAAGTTTTCCACTAGAGTAGTACTGCGACGGAGGAGCACGAAACACGACAGACCAGTGCCATATGGCGATAAAAAATGATCTAATTTGCTAGTCATCTCATTGTTAGCATTGTTCTACTCATTCCCTCAAAAAAACATTGTTCTATTCATGCATCACAGAGAATGTGACACGTGCGGCGAAACACCCGAAGCAAAAGATGAAACACATGAGCAAAAGAAGAAGGAAGATTATCACCCCAAATGATCTAATTCGCCGCGGAGTCGTAACTGCTTCTTCATCGCCTCCACGACCTCCATCTCCTTGCGCGTCTTCTCCGCCATCTTCATCATTGTGTCCATGATGCGGCATTTCTCGACGCGAGCCTTCATCATCTGTTCCACGGCCATATTACATACCTTGACAGCAGTCGGGTGCTCGATGCGGAGCTTCGCCAACTCTTCCTTCTGTTCCATGGCGAGGGCCTGCATCATCTTCATCGAGGAACTACTATTCTCATGTAGCTTCTTCCAGCCGGCATTCTTCTCCTTCAACAGGTCGATCTCGTGGCAGAGCTTCGCATTGTCCTCCCGAAGTCGTAGGATTTCGCCGCTCGCCTTCTTCTCCGAGGCAATGCTCTTCTTCAGCAGCATCACCAAGCTGGCGGTCAACTCCCCCTGCTGATTGAGCTCAGCGGGCATGTCGTCGAGGCTCTCCTTCAGCAACTCCATCAAGCCTTGGATGAACTCCTTTTGCTTATTGAGCTGATCGGGCATGCCGTCGAGGGATAACGACTCCAGCTCCGCCGGCTCGGCATGTTCTCCTCCGCGGCTAGGGCGCTCCTGGGAGCCATCACCTGCTCGTGAGAGATCTTTCGAGGTCTCTGCGTGGCGGCGAGCCCTCTTTTTTTTACAGCCTTGGTTGCCGCTCCTTGTTACGAGTAGTTCTTGACCTAGAGCTCTGCTCACCGGCCATGGCAACGGCGGCCGAAGAAGAAGCACTTATGAGGAGGAAAGGTACAGTGATTTTCGGTTAGGTAGTTCCCCTTTTTATAACCTAAGTACTAGCACTAGTACTAATACCTGCATAGTGGGAACACATTCAGGTTTGGTACGTACTACTAGTAGGTGTGAGCAGGCTTTCGAATGTGATGGGAACAAGGTAAAGATTAATTGACGGCTTTGGTTTCGAGGCTCGAAACGGCTCCCGATGAGTTTAGCGGAACATAAATTTCAAGTACTACTACACTGCTCAAATGCGTAAATATTATGCTACTGTCAAAAATTGGCACAAAATACGAAGGAGACCAATGGAAGTACTACTAGCAACCCACGATTTAACTACTCGCATGCGCGTAGTGGAGTAATAATGTCTTTCTTCCGCCCTCACGTCCACTCAATTTGCATGCGCTGTATTAATTGACCATCAATGAAGTGAACGACTTTACACGCGTCAAATTATTAGATGGGGTGGATCTTGGTACAAAATTGCATCTGCCCGTGTACCCGCGTGTGCGTGCGAGGAATGAGTGCGTGCATGGCGTGCGTGCACATCTTCGCTTCGTGCATGTACCGCCAGTATGGCTCACGGAGGACGAGTACATTCTTCTGGAACCAGCAGCACGTCACTGTGATCAATCCACGCAAGGAGGTCGCGACAACGCCTACACATGTGCCACGTGGCTTCATGAACTGTAAGAGAGACACTGTGTAGCGTGCCATTGGTATTCTAATTTACGTGTTTTGCACATACTCGAAGTACTAGTAAGGTACACGTGCATTGCACGCATCAGATTTTGCAATCAAATTATGAATAAATACCACACTATAGCATGTAAGCTCTGAGTCATATATGCCTGATGTAGCCCTTCGTTTAATTCTTATAGTTCATCTCATTCAAAATCAATTAGTTTTTATAAAAAAGCTAAGAACGCGGGAATAGCAAAAACATGGGATTATAGTGGAATGTCGTCTTGAATCCTACAGGATTGTACGAGTGTTTGATTGTGCATAGAAAAAACACCGAATTCTTTCAAAGAGGTTTGAGTGGATGGGATGTTTCCTATGAAATCTAGTGCAAATGAATCGTATGGAAAAATTCCTATGGTTTACAATCCTACAAATCAAACAACCAAGATAGGAAAAATTCCTAATGATTAGAATCCTCCAAAATTCCTTTGAGAATCCTTTGAATCAAAGAAGCCCTTAATCTATTTTATGATTCATGGAATCAAGTGGATGGGATGTCTGCTAGATTGTACATGTGGCAAAATCCGGTGGGGGGCTAGAAGATGGTGCGAGGAGCCGAGTGGAGGGAGACTATGAAGGAATACACAAGTGCGAGATCGATATTTAGAGAGAGAGAGGGCGGACACGTGCGCTGATGCGCGCAGTGGCGGAGCCATGAAAAATAAATGAGCTAGGGGGCCAAGCATTGCTAATCCATTACGAGGAGGGTCAATTCATGAACTTATACCATTTTTAGCAGGAATTGTCTAATGATCACATTCATATTAGCCTTGATATATAGTGATGTTAGGGGGGAGGGGGCAGGGCCCTTACTGCCCCCTGTCTTCGCCATTGTGCACGCGTCTGAGAGATGAAGCGGAAGGCATGGATGATGAGAGGGGGACGTTGGATACATAATTAATGTGGGTGTATTAGCTATATATGTTAATCCTATATAGAGAGGTATAGATTGATCGATGTGGACGTGGGAAAGAGGGTGAGACCTCACTGGATATATCGATTGATCAGTTTGTGTGGAAAACTATGAAAGACCTAGCTATATACACACATACAGAGAGGAACATCGATCGTTGTGCATGCACGCGTGAGAGATAAAGAATGCCCGATATGATGGAGAGGGGGATGTGTGTTGGTGTGTGCCTTCATGGGAGACCGACCTGAAGAAAAAGATTGCATGCGTGCGATGGATAATGCCGACTGGTAGTGTGTGTGCATGCATGCACGAGAGAAGGTTAGTGGTACAATTATAAAGAGAAGACTACTGTGTGGGTGTAAAAGAATAGCTGAATAGGTGAGGTCACAATCAATGTAAAGTTGAATTCAAATATTTGAATAAGAGATCCTGATGTTTGAAACCCATGCATGCATGAATATAACGGAGATCTGCGCGGTGTGGTTTGGAAACGAGCATGTTGTAATGTATACACATTGAACAAGGTCAGACTGATTTGAATTTGAGATACCGATGGCAGACATCATTTGGCCATGTCGCATCCGTGCATAGACACACTATTCTAATTGGAGATGATGGGCGGCTTTTGCATCACATATCTATATCTATACCCCTATATATATTATATTATATATATTTTTTATATTGTGTGCGGGTAACTTTAACTTTGAAAGATGGTCGTTGGATGAGGCGAATCCGATGGTCCAAAGATGGCAAATTTGAGCACTACTGGCCATTGGATAACATCTAGATTCCACCAAATTTCGTCACATGTATAATCTAGAAGACTCCATGGTTGAACTTAAGCATAATGCACAAACATCAAAACACAAGCACTTCTTATTTGTTCTAGAATCTTCCGTATCAGAATTGCCCAAATGTTTTTCTACATGATTTGCCATTATTTGTTTTTACTTTATGTGTTACGACGCACAATTCCATGAATCTTAAAATAGATTAGCTTTCTTATAAAAACTAGATGATTTTGAATGAAATGAACTATAAGAATTAAATGAACATCTACATCATGCATATATGACTCAAATCTTGCATGCTATAATGTGGTATTTATTCATAACTTGGTTGCCAAATCTCATGTGTGCAATGCACGTGTACCTTACTCTAGTCTAAATGCTGTTTGTGTGTGTGTTGTGCGTGTTGAGGAGCAAATTGTCTTTTTTGGGTACATGTTAAGCTTGTTTTTCTGAAATTTCAAGCCACGCCTTGTTATGCCAAAAATTCAAGCTAGCGTCTCTGTCTATCGTGCTGGGAAACTCCCGCCTCTTCAACCCGCGCCTTGTTAGCCCGAAATATTTAAGATATATCTTTGTCTCGTTGTGCTCCGACAACTCCCTCCATCTCAACCCGCGCCTTGCTATTTCGAAATTACAACGCGCGCGAAAACTCCCACCTCCTGTGAAATCCTGACATGCGAAATGCCCGTGGTACCCCTGAACCGAAAGAACCGCCTCAAATTGGTGGGGGTACTTTCGTAACTTACCCCACATTTCGGACAAGCGCGTCTCTAAGCCATGGTTCCCCACTGCCATCCCATCCGCCCACCCATTCGTACACCGAGGCCGCGAAAACCCGCGATGAAACCCCACACCCTGCTCCGTCCGCCACCCAGCCGGAGCCTCTTCCCTGATGACGTCGTCCACAGCAACACCTCGACGTCCCTCATCCACCGTACCGGATGAGGATCCGTCCCGCCGGTTCAGCCACACCGTCCTCCACCTCCAAGGAGCTGCCCCGACGTTCCCCTTGTCTTTCACGCCACCTCCATTCCCACACCGCCGTCTTCACCTGGACCACCGGAAGAGCATCATCATCACCGTTTCCTCGGATGAAGCTGCGGCCTAATCGGCGCCACCAAAGAGGTTGTACACTAATCGCCTCATTTTCTTCTTGATTCAATCTCATGGTGCTGCTGGTGCTCGGTCCCGAGCCGACACGGCGCGGCTCCATCCACGGCGGCGTCGCCGGCCACTTCCTCCACGACGTCGCTCCCTCGGCGGCGACGTCCACATCAGTAGGACCTGCTGCTGCTTTAGCTCTCGCTCGCGCTGCTGCTCTGCTCTTGCTCTCGGTCCCCTGCCTGGTCTGCTCTTGCTATTGCTCTTGCTCGCGCTGCTGCTCTCGCTCTTGTTCTTGCTTGCGATGCTGCTCTGATTTAGCTACACTTCAGTCCGATGCCGCCGGGGTGAAGGAAGAACTAGCCATAGCGGGGAGGGGGGCTCGCCGGAGAGGTACCCCACTATCTATCTTAGGGTTCAGGATGGGGGCGGTGGTCGCCGGTGGTGGCGGGGCAGTGGCGTGGGGATCGCCGGAGAAAAAGCTCGGCACGGGGGGGCCTAGAGGGGATGGCCGGGGCGGCAGTGGACCGGTGATGGGGAGTGTTTTCGGGGCGGGCGGGGCGGCGCACCGCCGGCCGCAGGCGGCGGGGGGCTGTTGTTTGGCCGGCTCAGGGGGGTGGAGGTTGAAGATGAACCGCAGGCCCTTGATTTCGTATCCAACGGCTGCAAAATCGACTGACCAAAGATGAAAAAGTCAGTCGATCGACGTGTAGCCTCACCTTGCTAGTGCGTCCAGTTTCGACAACAAAATTCAGTTTCGACAGTTAAGTTCAGTTTCGGCAGTTAAGTTCAGTTTCGACAGTTAAGTTCAGTTTCGACAGTTAAATTCAGTTTCGACAGTTAAGTTCAGAGATGAGCGGCTGATGTATTTTACATCTAGCACTTTGTGTTTATGTATTTTACGTCATGTATTGGAGATGCTATTAGAATTCCACTCAGGTTAACGTTGTTCGTTGTCTCTCTTGTCCTGCTTCAGCCTCGGCGTCATACAACTCACCAGAGCTGCTCCAACGACGAAACCCTCCATCACAGCGGAGCAGTACCTCGGGCTCCATCTCCAGACGCCTAAGATCTTCTTCCCCTCCTCCGACAGCCAAGTCAGCCAGAGCATCCTCACCGGCCAACCCAATCACGCTGAGATCGACATGGCTTCGCCAAAGAGGTTGTACACTTGTTGCATCTCTTTTTTACTCTACATGTTATATATATATATATTGTCCACTGAGCACTCGTAGTAATGGGAAATACGATTATTTTATCCTACTATATGACAAGCAGTGAGGTACCAGGCAACTTAGCTATCCGTGATGGACTGTCTTGAATGGCATCATTATTTATCTCTGCGCGTTTGAGCTGTGCATTTGTCGATGGGCCTGGGAGTTGAGCTAGTATGGCAGTGGCCTGGGTCCAAAGTAATAGAAGTAGCACAAAAACATTTTTTAGTGTAGGATTTTCCTTGCTCAAGCCTGCCTACTAGAATCGCCAGTGCTTGAAAGGAAAAGTGAATGAAAAACATCAGAATTGGAAAGTTTCCTATGGTACTACTTTTCATGAATTTGGTGCAAAGGAATGGAGCAAAGGAAAACTGTAGGATTTGTTCCTTTAGTGTCCCCTTGAAAGAAAAACCATAGGAATTCTAATTTCCACTTCTCCTCCTTTTCATATTCCTATTCATCAAGCACAAGACTAAGAGATAGTAGCATAATAGCATTATAACCGTATATTTTCTTGTGGTTTGACTTAATCTCACCATGCTTTTTTGCATACTGTGATCTTCCAATTGTTGTGAATCAAACACCCAGATTGGCAGAAATCCTGTGTTTTTAAATTCTCTATTTTGCACGTGCATTCCTATCCTATTCCTGTCTATTTCCTATCCCTGCATTGTTAGAATCCTCAAATTCAAACAAGCCCTTACTCAATTACTTCTGTTACAGATATGTGTCAAAGAAAACCTTGTGTGGTTTGTCCTGCTCCTGTGGCACTGTGTTCCACCCCAGCTCAGCTGCTCTAACAACGGAAGGGTTCACCACAGCAGGGATCCGCTCTCCAGACCGGCTTTCGCCGCCTTAGATCTTCTTCCCCACCACCGGCAGCCACGGCAACTGCATTACCATCATCAACTGAGCAGATGACCTTGAGGACTACACAGGTCCGCAAGAGAGGTCGCACTCTTCCGTGTCTGCTTACGTTATGCGTCGCTTAATATGATGACATGCTACATTATCATCGTGTTCACCTATTAGACTCCGATTCAGGTCCAAACTAATGCTGAAACTTGAGTTTTTAAATGGTTGTGGGGTACATATTGGGGCAGCAATCAGTACTATCTGTATACTATCTGGTTAATCTCCGGTGTCTACCATGAGATTCATGTTGGGTGCAAACAAACATTAAAGGAGCCATTATCTGTATTTTTTAACTAAAGCTATTATCTGCCTGCTATCATTGGTTTTGGGTCTATCCACAGTTTGCTACCATCACTCTGGATTTGTCCATGCACTCCTTACGTAATCTCACTATGTTTTATTCCTATGCATGCCAGTTATTGTACACAATGGAACTGATCATGTAGAGCAAAAGAGACGAGCCTTGTGTGGCAATAAAATTTCATGCAGACGTCGTTCCATGGTGGGCGCAAAGGCAGCCCCCCCTCCACCCATTTCGGATCATAATCAAGAGGAATATAACTATTATGCGGGGGATTCAGAAGGAGAAGACCACTCCTATTTACCCCATGAGGTCTTCGCTCTAACTTGGCATGCTGATGTTGGTAATATCATGCATATGGTGCCTTGCATTGCTTACTGTATACATTAAAGATGTCATCTGCTTAGTTTAGACATGCTTTGTGTCAATGCCATCTGTTTAATTTCTTTATCGTATATGTGAATCATGCAATGCCATCTTGTCTAGCCAGGCATCATATATGTGAATTTTGCAACGCCACCCTAGTTAGACAGTCATCTTATATGTGAATTATATCATGCCATCATTTTTTATTACGTGTTAAATTTGTCAACAATTATAGTACATTCAATTACTCTTCCTGTGCATCAGCCATTTGGCACGGTCATGGAAAAATCTGGAGTGGAAACAAGGTCTTCAGAGCAGACAATGCTATCTGACGAAGCACATGTCTTGCTGGTTACCGATAGCTCCTCAGAGGAGGATTCAGAGACAGATGACCAGTCATATCCCCCCCGAGGTGCATGCCCTAACTTGGCAGGGTTATGTTGCTCATATCGTGCGTATGGTATCTTGCATTGCTATGTCATTTTCTTAGTTTAGACATGCTTTGTGTGAATGCCACCTGTTTTGTGTCTAATTACCATATATGTGAATTATGCAATGCCATCTTGTTGCAAGACATTATATATGTGAATTATGCAATGTTATCTTGTTGCAAGGCATTATGTATGTGAATTATGCAATGCCATGCTGTTTAGGCAAGCGTCATATATGTGAATTATATCATGCCGTCCTTTTTTTGTATTTCTCTTTGCTTTTGTCAACAATGTTTGTATATTCAACTGCTCTTCCTGTGCATCAGCCATTTGAATTGGTGATGGAGAAATCTGGAGTGAAAACAAGGTCTTCAGAGCAGACAATGCTACCTGCTGAAGCAGATATCTCGCTGGTTACAGATAGCTCTTCAGAGGAGGATTCAGAGGCAGATGACCAGTCCTATTATCCCCCTGAGGTGTATGCTCAAACTTGGCAGGGTTATATTACTCATATAATGCATATGTTGTATTGCAATGCTTAGTGTTTACATCATATACACAATATTGAATGCCATCTCCTTAGTTGACACATCATATATGCGATTGCCCTCTGCTGACTTCCTTAGTATATAAATCATATATTTGAATTATGTCATGCCATGATGTTTACATAAACAACATGTATTTGAATTATGGCATGCCAACCCATTTTCTAAAGACATAATATAGTTATATCATCTCATCCTGTTTACATAGTCATCATATTTAAATTATGTCATCCTATCAGTGAATTATATCATGCCATCATGTTTCCATCGACGGCATGTTTGTGATTTATGGCATGCCAACCACTTTAATAGAAACATCGTATAGTTATATCATGTCATCCTGTTTACGTAGTAATCATATTTTGAAGTATGTCATTCTATCCTGTTTAGTTAGCCATCATACATGTGAAATTGTGTCATACTATCCTGTTTAATTAGCCCTCATATATGTGAAATTATGTCCTGCTATTCTGTTTGCTTAGACAACATAAATGTGAATTATTTCATGCCCTATTTTCTTCCCTACTATCCATTGCACCTTTCTATCTTACAATGTCTGTACATTCAATTACTTTTCTTGTTTATCAGCCATTTCAATTGGAGGGAGTGATGGCAGTATCTGTGGGAGTAAAAACACGGTCTTCAGAAAAGATCGTGCTACCTGTTGATGCAGATAGAACTACGGTTGTACTTGCCCAAGAACCAGCCCCACCACACATAACCCACACTCATGCAGATTGTACCCCTACCCAGTTGGATAGAGAACCAGCTACACCCCTTCTAACCCAACCCCAGCAGATAGACACCCAGTTCCCGTTGACACAACACCGTCTCCACCACAGAGCACCCAAACACGAGTAGTTAGTAAGGCAACTGCAGTGCCCAAATCACGAGGACCACCACTCCGAACCCAAAGTCAACGCTTAAAGCAGAAGAAGAATTGTTCTCAGGTTAGGTTCCGTAGCTATGGTTCATACTACTTTGCTCTTGCATCACTGTATTTACTGATACCAACTAATTTCAAATTTGAAGGATGCAATTGAAACTCCAATGGCGCAATAGGTATGTTTTAAACCTGTTTCTTCAACGTGTTTGGCTGTTTGCTGTTGTAACATGCTCTATGTCGATTTCAGTTTCAATTGAATAAATAGTTATGTTCTCATGCCATGCACATTGCAAGTGTTGTTATTGCTGTGTAGTTTCCGACACTTATATTCTGTCTATGCTGCTTTGTCTTAAATAGATATGATTCGAACTGTATCTATCTTGATTTGGCAACATAAACTAGAATGATATAGACCATACAGTGACCATACTACATAGATATATGTTTGTTTCATGATGTTATCCTGTCCACCTTACTACTGAACTGGTTTACCAAAATGAGTTTCATATACTACATTGTAAACCTGAGATGTGTTTGTTTGTTTCTCTTTTAGAACGCGGATAAAATATTGGAGAAGAGTACCCTGTTATGCAATGGTAAAGGAAGTAATGCATATAAGGTTCAAGATAGTGAGACATCCCTGTTGGTCTCCAAGAAAGCTGATAAAAACTATATTGAAGACACTGAGACAACCCCAAAGTCCCGTCTTGATGTAGTGTTCGAGTTACTGGCTACCACTGCTGGCACCAGCTCTTCGAACTCATTGCCTGAATCAGTTCGGCTTCTTGAGTCTCAACTTCAAGTTGAAAGACAACGATCAGATGTTATGCAACAGGAAGCCAAAGGACTAAGGAAGTCCCTGCAGAATTCAGATGCATACTTTCTGGTGCAACAGCAAGCACTGGAGGACTTAAGCGCCAAACAAGAGAAACTTAATAAGCTTGCTAAGCATCTTGCCAGCATTATGGGTACCCAGGATATTGTTTCTTGAGCTCTTCTGAAGTGGTTTCAGTTCTGGACTTGTTTTGCTGCGGCGTTTATATGCTGCTGTGTTCCCTATATTTTCACTGGTGGCGAACTTTGATGCCCAGTGGATATAATATGTGTAATAGCCGTGATAGCCTAGTGTATGTTGCTTGCTTATTTATTTCCTTGTTGTCTTGTTTATTTGTTTGCTTGTAGTCAGTGCAGTTCTTTTTCTGCGGTTTGCTAGTGGCTGCAATAACCTATTTTTTAAAACTAGGCCACAATAACCATGGGCTAATATTTACTGTAGTGACACTGGGCCCAAGGTTGTCAGAATCACGATTCTATTATATGATTCTACGACTTTACGATCCAAACTAACCCCTCTGATTCTATGATTTTAGTTCATAGAATCTACATTTCTACGATCCTAGTAGTGAAGATTCTACGATTTGCGATCCTACCATCAGAGCTCTGATCCGATTCAAAATCACGATTCTGACAACCTTGACTGGGCCTCCTACAGGCCGTAGAAATAGTGGGCCTTTTATGGGCCGTAGAAACAGTGGGCCTTCTACGGGCCGTAGAAACAATGGGCCTTCTACGGGCCATATCATCAATGGGCCTTCTATGGGTCGTATGATCGATTGGCCAAACATGGGCCAAACAAACTCCTTTCAAACACTCCTTTATGCTTTCCAGAAAATTCTACATCATTTCTGAACAGCAATATGTCATTCACATATACTTATCAGAAATGCTGTAGCGCTCCCACTCACTTTCTTGTAAATACAGACTTCTCCAAAAGTGTGTATAAAACCATATGCTTTGATCACACTATCAAAGCGTATATTCCAACTCCGAGAGGTTTGCACCAGTCCATAAATGGATCGCTGGAGCTTGCTCACTTTGTTAGCACCTTTAGGATCGACAAAACCTTCTGGTTGCATCATATACAACTCTTCTTTAATAAATCCATTAAGGAATACAGTTTTGACATCCATTTTCCATATTTCATAAAATGCGGCAACTGCTAACATGATTCAGACAGACTTTTAAGCATCAATACGAGTGAGAAAATCTCATCATAGTCAACACTTTGAACTTGTCGAAAACCTTTTGCGACAATTCGAGCTTTGTAGAGAGTAAAACTACTATCAGCATCCGTCTTCCTCTTGAAGATCCATTTATTCTCAATGGATCGCCGATCATCGGGCAAGTCAATCAAAGTCCATGTATACTTTGTTCTCATACATGGATCCCATCTCAGATTTCATGGCCTCAAGCCATTTTGCGGAATCTGGGCTCATCATCGCTTCCTCATAGATTGTAGGTTCGTCATGGTCAAGTAACAAGATCTCTGGAACAGGATTACCGTACCACTCTGGTGTGGATCGTACCCTGGTAGGAGTAGGTTTCCCCCTTTCCTAGTCCGTGTAGGAGAAGAAGGAAGGAGAGGAGAGGGAGAAGGAAAGAGGGGGGGCGCCGCCCCCTCCCTAGTCCAATTCGGACCTGCCCATGGGGGGCGCGCGACCTCCCCTTCTGGCCCTTCTTTCCTTTCCCCTAAGGCCCATAAAGGCCCAATACTTCCCCAGGCGAATTCCTGTAACTCTCCGGTACTCCGAAAAATATCCGAACCATTCAGAACCTTTCCGATGTCCGAATATAGCCTTGCAATATATCAATCTTTATGTATCGACCATTTCGAGACTCCTCGTCATGTCCGTGATCTCATCTGGGACTCCGAACAAACTTCGGTCATCAAATCACATAACTCATAATACAAATCGTCATCGAACGTTAAGCGTGCGGACCCTACGGGTTCGAGAACTATGTAGACATGACTGAGACATATCTCCGGTCAATAACCAATAGCGGAACCTGGATGCTCATATTGGCTCCTACATATTCTACGAAGATCTTTATCGGTCAAACCACACAACAAAATACGTTATTCCCTTTGTCATCGGTATGTTACTTGCTCGAGATTCGATCGTCGGTATCATCATACCTAGTTCAATATTGTTACTGGCAAGTCTCTTTACTCGTTCCGTAATGCAGCATGCCGTAACTAACTCATTAGTCACATTACTTGCAAGGCTTATAGTGATGTGCATTACCGAGAGGGCCTAGAGATACCTCTTCGACAATCAGAGTGAAAAATCTTAATCTCGATCTATGCCAACTCAACAAACACCATCAGAGAAACCTATAGAGCATCTTTATAATCACCCAGTTATATTGTGACGTTTGATACCATACAAGGTGTTCCTCCGGTATTCGGGAGTTGCATAATCTCATAGTCTGAGGAACGTGTATAAGTCATGAAGAAAGCAATAGCACTAAACTAAATGATCATAGTGCTAAGCTAACGGATGGGTCTTGTCTATCACATCATTCTCTACTAATTTGATCCCGTTCATCAAATGACAACACATGTCTATGGCTAGGAAAGTTAACCATCTTTGATTAACGAGCTAGTCAAGTAGAGGCATACTAGGGACACTTTGTTTGTGTATGTATTCACACATGTACTAAGTTTCTGGTTAATACAATTCTAGCATGAATAATAAACAATTTATCATGATATAAGGAAATATAAATAACAACTTTATTATTGCCTCTAGGGCATGTTTCCTTCACGAGTGACCATTGCCTTTGCAATAGAAGCACTCAATTTCAGGCTTGTGTCCAGCTTTGGGCTTCTTCACGGGAGTGGCAACTTTCTTGTCATTCTTCTTGAAGTCCCCTTTCTTTCCCTTGCCCTTTTACTTGAAACTAATGGTCTTTTTTAACCATCAACACTTGATGCTCCTTCTTAACTTCTACCTCCGCGGCCTTAAGTATTGCGAAGAGCTCGGGAATTTTTTCGTCATCCCTTGTATATTATAGTTCATCTCAGAGCCTTTGTAGCTTGGTGGTAGTGACTGAAGAACTCTGTCAATAAAACTCTCAACTGGAAGATCAATTCCCAGCTGAGTCAAGTGGTTATGTTACCCAGACATTTTGAGTATGTGTTCACTGACAGAACTATTCTTCTCCATCTTACAGCTATAGAACTTGTTGGGGACTTCATATCTCTATACCCGGGCATTAGCTTGAAATATCAACTTCTGCTCTTGGAACATCTCATATGCTCTATATAATTCAAAATGTCTTTGAAGTCCCGGTTCTAAGCCATAAAGCATGGCACACTAAACTATTGAGTAGTCATTAGATCGAGCCTGCCAGACGTTCATAACATCTGTAGTAGCTCCTGCAGTAGGTCTGTCACCTAGCGGTGCATCAAGGACATAATTCTTCTACGCAGCAATGAGGATAATCCTCAAGTTACGGACCCACTCCGTGTAGTTGCTACCATCATCTTACAACTTAGCTTTCTCTAGGAACGCCTTAAAATTCAGGGGAACGGTAGCACAGGCCATTGATCTACAACATAGATATGCAAAAAGTATTAAGACTAAGTTCATGATAAATTTTAGTTCAAATAATTAATTTACAAATGAAGTCCTACTTAAATCAACATCCCTCAAGCTGTCTAAGTGATACATGATCCAAATCAACTAACCCATGTCCGATCAACATGTGAGATGGGGTAGTCATCAATGGTGAACATATCTATGTTGATCATATCTACTATATGACTCACGTTCGACCTTTCAGTCTCTAGTGTTCCGAGACCATGTATGTACATGCTAGGCTTGTCATGTTTAACCCAAGTATTCTGCATGTGCAAAACTGTCTTACACCCGTTATATGTGAACGTAGAGTCTATCACTCCCAATTATCATGAGGTGCTTCGAAACGACGAACTTCGGCAACGGTGCATACTCAGGAAGAACACTTTTATCTTGAAATTAAGTGAAGGGATCATCTTATAATGCTACTGCCGTTCTTAGAAAAATAAGATGCATAAAAGATAAACATCACATGCAATCAAAATATGTGACATGATATGGCCATCATCATCTTCTGCTTTTGATCTCCATCTCCAAAGCATCGACATGATCTCCATCATCACCGGCATGACACCTTGATCTCCATCATAGCGTCAGGGCCGACTCGCCAACTATTGCTTCTACAACTATTGCTAACACATAGCGATAAAGTAAAGCAATTACATGGCACTTAGTGATTGACACGCAGGTCATACAATAATTGAAGACAACCCTAAGGCTCCTGCCGGTTGTCGTACTCATCGACCTGCAAGTTGTGAACTTATTACAAAACATGATCATCTAATACATCAACATATATCACATCATATCTTGACCATATCATATGACAACATGCCCTACAAAAACAAGTTAGACGCCCTCTACTTTGTTGTTGCAAGTTTTACGTGGCTGCTACGGGCAACTAGCAAGAACCGTTCTTACATACGCAAAACCACAACGGTGATTATCAAGTTTGTTGTTTTAACCTTCTGCAAAGACCGGCCGTAGTCAAATTTGATTCAACTAATCACTAGTAGAAAAAGGGTCAAACGTGAAGCACATTAGTGCCGGTTTGAATTTGAGCCGGCACTAATGTGTACATTAGTGCCGGTTCCAACGGCTAGCCGGGCCGCTCTCATTAGTACCGGTTCGTGCCACGAACCGGTACTAAAGTGAGTGGTGGCAGGATGTTGTCAGTCCGGGGCCCCTCCAGCACCTTTAGTACCGGGTCGTATCACGAAGCGGTACTAAAGGTCGTCCTACATAGACCCTTCGTCCACCCAAGCTCGCTCTGTTCTTCGCCTTTCCCCTCTCCTCTCTGTTTTTCCCCCTCTTCCTCTCAAGCTCATCACACATTTTGCCGAAGATTTGAAGGCCCCCATCCATTCAAATGATCACAAAGGTTAGCAACTCTTTCCTTTCATCTCTCATTGCTAGATTAGCTCGTGCAATGCTTTATATAGTGATTGATTTTTGAGTTTAGTAATTTGGGAGGAATTATATATATGTGCTAGTATTTGATTTATATGCAATTTGAGGTCAAAAATAACACTTAGTTTTGCATATGTAGGTGTGGTTTACTTAGTACCTTCTAAATCTCCGTCGTAACCACCGTCGATCGCTCGCAACGTCCCGTCACCGGCAACACCTTGTGGTGAGCCTCTTGTTCATGAAGTTTTATATAAAAATGATGTTTGTGTGATTTGGATATATAGTTACTCGTATAATTATCTTACCCATACATTGTTTGTTATGCATAGTGCCATGGTTTTGATATCCGTCCCAGTCGGCCCTCGTCCGGGTTATGATTTGGATGTGGTATGTTCTATTTTAAAACTATTCATTGCATTTCGTGTTTATGAAAAATTATGCCCATCAAGTTGACATAGATATTTGTATGTAGGAGGTAGTTGAACCCGAAATTCCAACCGACCCTATTGTCGAGAGGTTAAATTTAGTTGAAAGAGAAAATGAGGATTTGAAGGAAAAATTGAAAAGAATTGAGGGGAGAAGATGGAATTGGAGTTGCATGTTGCCGATGTCGTCGATGATCACAAGATTAAGATGGAGAAAATGCGCTTGAAAATTAGAAAGATTAGAAAATATGCCATTCATAGTGAGGCTTGGTATCATTATGTTGTTGGATCAATTGTTACCTTAGTTGCAATCTTGATCGCATTTGTTGTTGCATTTAAATTCTTTAGCTAGAGAGTTATTTGTTTGTTGCATTGAAGTGTTGTATGCTCTTTATGTATAAACTTTATGTATGAACTTTATGTATTGTATTAATTTGATGTTTTCGGTGCTGTGTATTGAAGATGAGCCGGCAATGGATGTACGATGACCGGTGCTCTCCCGAGTTCATTAATGGCGTGCGTACTTTTCTGCTTGCGGCTGAGGCAAACAAGCGAGCGGATGGTTTTATGCATTGTCCATGTGCTGGCTGTAAGAATGGTCGCAATTACTCTATGTCAAGAACCATTCACGTCCACCTGTTTGAGTCCGGTTTCATGCCCCACTATAATGTTTGGACCAAGCATGGAGAAAGAGGGGTTATGATGGAAGACAATGAAGAAGAAGAGGACGACGACAGCTATCCTGGCCATGGGTTCCCTGAATACGATGATACAACAATGAGGGAAGAAGCTGAGCCGGTAATGCGGGAAGAAGCTGAGCCGGCAATGCGGGAAGAAGCTAAAGAAGAGGCATCGGATGAGCCCGTTGATGATCTAGGTCGGGCCATTGCCGATGCAAAGAGAAACTGCGCAAGTGATTTGGATAAGAAGAAGTTGCAGCGCATGTTAGAGGATCACAAAAAATTGTTGTACCCAAATTGCGAAGGTGATAAGAAAAAGCTGGGCACCACAATGGAATTGCTGCAATGGAAGGCAGAGAATGGTGTATCTGACAAGGGATTTGGAAAGTTGCTGGTAATGATAAAGGATATGCTTCCAAAGGACAACGAATTGCCTGAGAGTACGTACCAAGCAAAGAAGGCTGTCTGCCCTCTAGGGTTAGAGGTGCAGAAGATACATGCATGCCCTAATGATTGCATCCTCTACCGCCGTGAGTACGAGGATTTGAACGCTTGCCCGGTATGTGGTGCATTGCGCTATAAGATCAGCTGCGATGACCCTAGTGATGTCGAGGGCGAGCGCCCCAGGAAGAAGATTCCTGCCAAGGTGATGTGGTATGCTCCTATAATACCACGGTTGAAACGTTTGTTCCAAAACAAAGAGCACGCCAAGGCGATGCGATGGCACAGAGAAGACCGTAAGAAAGACGGAAAGTTGAGAGTACCCGCTGACGGGTCGCAGTGGAGAAAAATCAAAAGAAAGTACAGGAAGGAGTTTGCAGATGACGCAAGGAACGTATGGTTTGGTCTAAGCGCAGATGGCATTAATCCTTTTGGGGAGTAGAGCAGCAACCATAGCACTTGGCCTGTGACTCTATGTTTGTATAACCTTCCTCCTTGGTTGTGCATGAAGCGGAAGTTCATTATGATGCCAGTGCTCATCCAAGGCCCTAAGCAACCCGACAACGACATTGATGTGTACCTAAGGCCATTAGTTGAAGAACTCTTACAACTGTGGAATGGAACAGGTGTACGTGCGTGGGATGAGCACATGGGGGAAGAATTTGACCTAAAGGCGTTGCTGTTCGTGACCATCAATGATTGGCCTGCTCTCAGTAACCTTTCAGGACAGACAAACAAGGGATACCGCGCATGCATGCACTGTTTGGACGATACCGACAGTATATATTTGGCTAATTGAAAGAAGAATGTGTAACTAGGACATCGTCGATTTCTTCCGAGCAGGCATCCTGTAAGAAAGAAAGGCAAGCATTTCTCCGGTGAGGCGGATCACCGGACGAAGCCTCGCCACCGTACTGGTGCTGATGTACATGATATGGTCAAGGATTTGAAGGTGGTCTTTGGAAAGGGTCCTGGTGGACAACCTGTTCCGAATGACGCTGACGGACGCGCAACCATGTGGAAGAAGAAATCTATATTTTGGGACCTGCCCTATTGGAAAGACCTAGAGGTCCGCTCCGCAATCGACGTGATGCACGTGACGAAGAATCTTTGTGTGACCTTGCTTGGCTTCTTGGGCATGTATGGGAAGACAAAAGATACACCTGAGGCACGGGAGGACCAGCAACGTATGCACAGAAAAGACGGCATACATCAGGGTCATGCAAGCTACGCTCTTACCAAAGAAGAGAAGGAAATCTTCTTTGAATGCCTGCTTAGTATTAAGGTACCGTCTGGCTTCTCGTCGAATATAAAGGGAATAATAAACATGGCAGAGAAAAAGTTCCAGAACCTAAAGTCTCATGACTGCCACGTGATTATGACGCAACTGCTTCCAGTTGCATTGAGGGGTCTTCTACCAGAAAACATTCGATTAGCCATTGTGAAGGTATGTGCATTTCTCAATGCAATCTCTCAGAAGGTAATCGATCCAGAAATCATACCAAGGTTAGAGAATGATTTGGTGCAATGTCTTGTCAGTTTCGAGTTGGTGTTCCCACCATCCTTCTTCAACATCATGACGCACGTCCTAGTTCACCTATGCGAAGAGATTAACGTTTTGGGTCCTATATTTCTACACAATATGTTCCCCTTTGAGAGGTTCATGGGAGTCTTAAAGAAATATGTTCATAACCGTGCTAGGCCAGAAGGAAGCATCTCCAAGGGCCATGAAAATGAGGAGGTCATTGAGTTTTGTATTGACTTTATTCCTTACCTTAAGCCAATTGGTGTTCCTGAATCGCGGCATAAGGGCAGACTGGATGGAAAAGGCACGCTAGGAGGGGAACAAATAATATGTATGGACGGACATTCTCTCACTGAAGCACACTACACAGTTCTATAGAATTCCGCCTTGGTGGCTCCTTATATGGATGAACACAAGAATTTGCTACGCTCCAAACACCCGGAGCGGTCTGATGACTGGATTACACGTGAACAAACCAGGAGTTTCGCCAGCTGGTTGCAGACACGTACCATGCATGACACCTCTATTGAAGATGACCTGTACTTGTTCTCCCAGTTACCATCTTCGAATATAATGACTTTCAAAGGGTACAAGATAAATGGTAATACATTTTACATGATCGCCCAAGATAAGAAGAGCACCAACCAAAATAGTGGTGTCCGCTTTGATGCAGAAACCAAGACAGGAAAGGAAACATATTATGGTTATATACAGGACATATGGGAACTTGACTATCGACGTGGTTTGAAGGTCCCTTTGTTTCGGTGCAAATGGGTCAATATGACACGAGGCGGGGTAACGGAAGACCCGCAGTACGGAATGACAACAGTGGATCTCAACAATCTTGCGTATGAAGACGAACCATTCGTCCTAGCCAATGATGTGGCACAGGTTTTCTATGTGAAGGACATGTCTACCAAGCCAAGAAAAAGAAAAGATAAGGAACCGAATGCATCGTATGATGAGGCAAAGCGGCACATAGTTCTTTCTGGGAAGAGAAACATCGTGGGAGTGGATGACAAGACAGACATATCAGAAGATTATGAAAAGTTTGATGAAATTGCTCCATTCACAGTGAATATTGACCCGAGCATCCCGTTAAATGATGAAGATTTTCCATGGTTACGGCGCAAAGGGACACACGCGAAGAAAAAGTTTCACACCCAAAGATCTGGGATGTGATCGGCTTCACTATCATCACTTTCTTCTGTGTTTCACACCCAAGAGGGAATCTCTGTAATAGTTAGGGTAGTTGTGTGTTTTGGCATTTGAAACGCGAAGAAATTTTATGTGCAAACAAATTCTTTCATGCATTTACTGATTTTTTAAGCTAAATGACCCTGAAATTGAAAAGCATTTCAAATGAACTCAGAAAAGGTTGAAAGTTGGCATGGTATCATAATTTCACAAACATAGCATGTGCAAAAAAGTAGAGAGGGTTACCGCAAAAACTGGATGCACTTCGTGTACTAAATGGACAATCTCTTTCGAAGTATCAGGGTTTCGGACGAAAACTCATCCGTTACAAAAGGCATTTCATTCTTTTAAATAACCTAAGCATTACCAAATTGAATATAATGATAAAACACACTAATATTAAACATAAGAAAAAAGAATCACTGAAAAATCTATTCTCAAAGTTAAGTTATTCACAAACTAGTGATTCACACAAATTTCAAATAAATCAAAATTTAAACTATTCAAATTTGTAAACTACCGGTACTAATAGAAAGTTTGTAATTTTTTGTACCTAAAGCAAAAATATTCACAAAGAAACTCTAAATACAGCAAAAAAACAACTCAAACAAAAATAAATAAAGGAAAAAAATAAGAAAAAAGCCCACCTACTGCGCCACAGCGGCCTGCATACGACTAGAAACCCAACCTGTTGTTGGGCCAGGATGCAGGCCCGCAAAGGCCCAGTAGGCCCCCAGGGCAGCACAGAACATTTAGGCCCAGTAGGCCTGCTTTGGAGAGGAGCTCGAGGGAGCTACCGCACTAGGGCTTATAAACCAGTGCGGACGCCCCTCGGCTAGCGAGGTGGGACTAAACATTTCGCACCGCACCTGCGCCAACGCACCCCCTTTAGTGCCGGGTGGTAGCACCAACCGGTACTAAAGGGGGGGCCTTTAGTACCAGTTGGAGCCACCACCCGGCACTAAAGGGGTTCGGTTCCCGCCGCTTGGCCTGGCCAAAACAGGCCTTTAGTACCGGTTGGTGGCTCCAACCGGTACTAAAGGTCCATCCTATATAACTAAACACTTCAAAAATTTCAGTTTCTCCTCTGATTCTTCTCCTCTGCCCCGTCGCCCGTCGCCCCCATCTCCATAACCCTTGTCGCCGCCCCCGTCCCCGTCGTCCCCGTCCCCGTCATCCCCGTCGTCACGGCGGCGTCGTCCCGGCCCATCCCGCGTCGTCCCTGTCCCCGTCATCGCCGCCCCGTCCCCGTCGTCGCCGCGCGCCCCGGCCCGTCCCCGTCATCGCCGCCCCGTCCCTGTCCCCGTCGTCGCCATCCCCGTCGTTGCCGCGCCCGTCGCCGTCCCCATCGCCGCCCCCGTCGCCTCTCGCCTCGCCGGTGAGCACACACACACACATATAGCATTGTTAGAATTTTTTCTTTTTTTAGTTATAGAAATAGTTAGTTATATAGCATTGTTAGAAATGTTAGAATTGTTAGAAATTTTTCTGTTTTTTAGTTATAGAAATAGTTGTAAAATAGTTAGAATTGTTAGAAATTTTTCTGTTTTTAGTTATAGAAATAGTTATAAAAAAGTTAGAAATTTTTCTTTTTTTTAGTTATAGAAATATTAGAAATGTTATACAAATGTTAGTTATATATATAGAAATGTTATAATTTTTTTTCTGTTTTTTAGTTATAGAAATATTAGAAATGTTATAGAAATGTTAGTTATATAGCATTGTTAGAAATGTTATAGGAATGTTAGTTATATAGAAATGTTAGAAATTTTAGTTATCAAAATCCAATCATTAAAAAAATGTTACTTTTTGCGGGCATATAGCTAGTATTTGTTCTGGACGATGCCCGGCCCGCATCCTCGCCGTCGACCCGTCCGCGACAACGTCCGGCTGACCCATGTCCGGGACTGGGCTCCGCCGGGCTGGCACTGGGAGGTGCTGCCTGGAGGGGCGCGCCGCTTGATGAGGAACCCGGCCCCGGGTCCTGTCGTCGACCCTGATCTCGTTTGGTGGCGTTCACGTGGGCCAGTTTCGGTGCGGAGGGAGCCTGCCCCGCCGGAGGTGGTACGTCGCCGTGTCAGGCAGGAGGACGAGCACGTCCATCGCTACATGGTTGCGTTAGAGGGCGGCAGGTTCTCCAATACCTGGCAGTTTCTTTAGGGATCTCACTTCAGCTATGATCCTGTGAGGGTTCCTTCTCTTTGGGTGTCCACCACCCGCGCCGCGGGAACCGCGAGTGTCCTAGATTCTTCTGTAGTATTCGATCTTTATTAGCTACCTAGCCAGTGATGTACTCGATATATAATATTCGAGACAATGTATTCGAGATTATATATTATTCGAGACGATGTATTCGAGATTATATCTATTATTCGAGATGATGTATTCGAGATTATATCTATTATTCGAGACGACGTATTCGAGATTATATTCGATGATGTTTATTATGTACTATGATTGATTCAGTTTTTCCTTATTAATTGATTTCATCCATGCATTGTAATTTGAATATATTTCTTTTGGATTAGTTAAACAAAACCTATGCCGGACAATACCGGCAGAGAGGGAGAAGAGGCCCTGTTCAATATCATACACAATCCTCGCGGGCCAGATGATGATCGGAATGAAGAAGATTATGACGGCTTCGAGTATCTAAACAACACCGGGGAGGGTGATATGATATTCGATCGCGACGACTGAATTGATGAAGTCGTGAACTATGAACATGACGAAGAAAATGTTGATCTTGAAACAACAAAGACCGGCGAGGTATATATATTTATATAAGCAGGCATGTGGTGATCATCACATGTTTTAAATGACTTGAGGATATATTAATGAATCGATCTTTCTTCTTTCAGCCATCCGGATCGAGCAAATCTTCAGGCAACAGGACGAAACGAGGCCCGAACAAAAAGTTGAAGGAGGGCGTAAAGTACAATATTGAGGCAATCAGACCTAATGGTGAACCATTCGCGCCTAAGAAGATTGCGGACAAGTTCGTTCATCAGTGCGGAGTTCTTGTGAAGGACCAACTCCCGATCTCCCTTCAAGAATGGAGAGAGCCATCAAAGCCACGTCCAGGAGTTACTTTTGTCGACGACAGACAAAAACAGTTGCTTTGGGAAACGCTCATGGAACATTTCACCCTACCAGATCATTTCACAAAAGCAGATGTGGAGAAAGTCAAGGACGCTGCTCTTAGGAAGATGGCGGTTGCATTCAAGAACCACAAGATTCATGAATGGGCCAAGTACGTCAACGGAGGAAGGAAGACTCCAGTATTCGAGGGAACACTAGAGAACCAAAGTGCTCATTGGGACAATTTCGTGAAATTCAAGGATTCGAAATTATCTAAGGAACAGTCGAGAATAAACAAGGCCAATGCCGCAAAAAAGGATAAGTTCCATAAGCTGGGGCCAGGTGGCTATGCGGTAGGAATTCCTAAGTGGGATAAGTTTGAGAAAGAGATGCTGGATGCAGGTGTCACTCCAGAAACATTGAGCTGGCCCCCCAGGTGCAGGACTTGGTTCTATGTGCATGGGGGGGAGTTGGACCCGAAGACAGGCAAAGTTTCCAAGAAGGCATGTCTGGACGGAGCCGAAGATAAGCTACTTGTTGCAATAGAAGAGGCTCGATCCAGGTTGTTCGAGCCCAACAGAGAGAACGACGAGCTTACGCGTGCCCTGGGAAATCCTGAACACCCGGGAAGAACACGAGGCATGGGCGCTATTCCGTGGTATGAGGGGTTTTCGGACTGGAACGCCGACTACAGAACCCGTGTGAGAAAGAAGATTGCGGAGGAGAAGAAGAGGAAGATGGAGGAGGAGCAGAGGAAGCTAGACTATGAACGCCTTCAAGGCCTAGAATCAGCGCACGCGGACTTGGCAATCAAATTCCAGCGGCAGCAGGAGCAGATCGACTCACTTAGCCAGCAAAGGGGGTCTCAGCAGCTAGCGGATGATCCTCCAATGGATAGCACCATCCCATCCATGTCGAGAAGCAGCGTGGGTTCCGCCCCGGGCGACGTATTGCTGGATAGCTACCCAGTGGATGACATCATGGAGAACACTAACTGCGAGCTACACTTCAAAATGAAGAACATATCCATGAAGGTGGCGGACACCCTTGCTTTTACAAATCCCCCCGAGGCAACCTTCCATTGCAACCCGATTTCAGCGGGCTATGCTCGTGTCTTGGTTGATGAGGTGCTGGACCAATATTCGGGGCTAGAGCTTGACATTCCTGGAGGTGACGATGAGCACACACTAGGAGAGGCCAACCATCGTATCATCCTATGGAGAAAGGATTGCATCATCTTTCGAAGGCCATCGACACCGCGTCATCCGACTCCTCGTCGCAGTCCGCCATCGAGTCAGCAGACTCCCGCTCCTCCAAGTCCGGCAAAGCGTCAGGACACTCCTCCTCCAAGTCCGGCACAACTTCAGGCCACTCCTCCTCCAAGTCCGGCACAGCTTCAGGCCACTCCTCCTCCTCCAACTCAGCCACGTCAGCCGTCTTCGCCGCCTCAGCAATCACGGAAGAGAGCCGCCTCAACTATGGTGCGTAGCAGTACAAGTCGAGGTAGTACTGCAGGTACAGGCGGAGGCAAGCGATTTCAATATGGTCCAAGCCTTGCGCCTCTTCCGCGGAGGCCTTACGACAAGTCCGAGGAGGAAAACGTAGCCATATCGAAGGCCGAGGTGGAAGCCCATTTTGCACCGAAACCGCCACCGCCGCCAAGGGAGAAAGTGCCTGTGGAAAAGATTGACCACTTCATTCGTATGGCTAGACCACCAGCTCCCAAGCCTGTTGACATAGACTATGAGCGCCACCTCAGGAAGTTAAATCGAGCACATCTACAGAAAGAGGCGAGCTCGAGATCGAGCAAATCAGCTGGCAAAAAATGCGGTAAAACCGTTCCCCAGTTGGGAGAACAGGCGGCGCAATCAATCCCCCGCTTGTTGTGCCAACAACACATGAGAGTAGGTGCGCCCAATATTATTGTGGGCAAACCGTTAACGTTCCCGGGCTGGGCGATGTGGTAATAACCGAGGAGCATATTGCGCAGGCTGAATCGATCGGGATCACTTTTGGACAACTCCTCGATATCGAGCCCATGTCTCCGACTAGAGAGGAGGAAATAAAATGGAAATATGCCCGGGGCCAACCTTTGGTCGAGGCAGAGGAGGTCAATAAGCTCCCAACGAGAATGTATGCATTGCATCAATGGTACATGGACATTACCAAGATTTCCAATCGAGAGTCCCTCATGGTGAATGTCAACGAGGAGCATTACTACCATAAGAAAGCTGTGACCGTTGAGTATTCAGAACTTTTTCAGCTATACAATAAAGACGCACTCAACAAATCTATCGTCAGTTGCTATTGTCTGTAAGTGATTTCTTTCTGTAATTTAAGTCTCAAGCTAGCTGATCATTTTGATCAATCATTACCTGTAATTATCCTCACTATATTCTTTTCTGTGGTATTATGCAGGATGAAGAATTATGAAATGAAAAAAGGTGGACGCTATGGCATTGGGTTCGTTGACCCAAATACCATTAATGAATACATATGGAAAATAGATCCATATCACGTAAAATGTGTAGAGGAAAGCATGCTATAGTTCTTCAAGGAACTCAAATACAATGAAGATATACTGCTTCCTTACAACTTCCAGTGAGTCACACTGTCTTGTACTACAAATTCTGTTTTTCCCTACTAGCTATAGCTACATGTTTTTGCTTAGATATATATGCCCACTTAATTAAGACATGCAAACGTATGTGCATGCATATTTCACTGGATCTTATTAATCATTAAAGTTGATGAAGGAACAGTTGAAGTACTAGACTCGCTACTTAAGAAAGCAAGTGACTACAGCATCGTGAAGGGGATAGTCAACAGGTAATTTCAATCATTATTAACTATATCTCGGCCTATTTAATTAGTTCGTCATTTCCTGATAACAACTATTTAATAACCCGTTTATTCATTTTCTTTGTCGGTGGGCAGGGCTTGTGCAAAGTTCATCAGGGTCACTCCAGGCCCATGGAAACAAAGTCTAAAATGGTATCGACCCAAGGTAAGTAATTAAGTATTACTAGCTAGCTGCCATCTATTTAATTATCATGCTTGATTAATTATTATCTGATCAAAATTCCATTCTCGTAAAGGCCCTGAAGCAGGCGTCGGGGAATGATCTATGTGCATACTACGTTTGCGAGAACATTCGCATGATGGCATCTGAAAGGAGCAAATCTCAAAGACAGGAGTGGGTATGATATCGATTGTCAGAACACTATTCACAATTTTTAAACCATTATCGATATCTAGTCACACAACTAATACACATGCATATTGATCTCCTTCTTAATAGTTCAAAGAGGTGCGGGACAAGCTCCTAGCATAGGACCGCATAGAAGCAATTCAAGAGGAAATAGCGGGATTTTTGCTCGACCAGGTCATAGATCCCAAAGGAGAATACTATTACCCGCTACCGCCCCCATGAACCACTTCCAATTGTTATCGTGCTCCGAAGGCACCAATTAGCTAGGCTAATGCCACTGGCTCCGAAGGCACCAATTAGGAGAAATTGTATATACATATATACATGTGTGTGTATATGTGTGAACTAATTAATGGTGGTTGTGAGACATTCGATGATATATATATATATATATATTATGATCGGTTCTACTAGAAATTCTATTTATATATATGCATAACGTGTACAATATGTAGTATCGTAAAATACCAGCAAACGAAAAAGAATTAAATGGAAAACACAAAATTAAATGAAAAAGAAATCATAAATGCAACCCCCCCCCAACATTTTAATACCGGTTGGTGACACCAACCGGTACTAAAGGGCTCCCTGCCCCTGAAGCTGGCTCGTGCCACGTGGTTGCCCTTTAGCACCGGTTCGTGCTGAACCGGTACTAAAGGGGGGGGGGGCTTTAGTGCCTACATTTTAGCGCCGGTTACCAAACCGGCACTAAAGGGCCTTACGAACCGGTGCTATTGCCCGGTTCTGCACTGGTGAATGTAGGAGAAACAGACACCTGCCAGCCACCTTTATGCAAAACAAGTTGCATGTCAGTTGGTGGAACCGGTCTCATGAACGTGGACATGTCAGGTTGGTCCGGGCCGCTTCATCCCACAATACCGTCAAACCAAAATAAGACATTGGTGGTGAGCAGTATGAACATCACCGCCCACAACTCTTTTGTGTTCAACTCATGCATATCATCTATGCATAGACCTGGGTCATGACGCCACTGTTGGGGAATGTTGCATGGAAAACAAAACAATGTCTGTGCACACACAAGATATATCCATGGAGATGCATAGCTATGAGAGGGGGAGTGCATCTACATATCCTTGTAGATCGCTAAGCAAAAGCGTTTATCACGATTTGTCTTGATCAAGTACAGAATGTACGACACCTTCGCATTCAGCACATGTTCAACTCGATGACGTCCTCGCCATCTCGATCCAGCAAGAGAGGCGAAGTAGTAGATGAGTTCCAGAAGCATGACGGCGTGGTGACAATGGTGGTGAAACTATCCGCAGGGCTTCGCCAAACACACCAGATGTGGATGGAGGACGAACTAGAACTACAGGGAGACGGGGCGCCGCACACGGCTTGGGGATCATGGTGTGTGTTGCCCCTCTCCCTCCTCATATATATATAGGTGGAGGGGAGGGGAGGCAGCCTAGGGCGCCCCTAAAGGGGCCATCGACCAGTCCTAGGGCCAGCCCTGGCCGCGCCTCCTTCCTTCTTTGGTGCATAGGGGAAAGGAAAAGGGGCTGGCTACCTTAGGGCAACCCCTTTCCCTTTCTCTCTTCCGTGGTGAAAGGCGGGAGGGGACCAGCCCCTCCCTTTCCTTTATAAGGCCGGCGGCCAGGTTGGGGGTGCACCAGCTCCTTGTTGAAGGAAATATGCCCTAGAGGCAATAATAAAGTTGTTATTTTATATTATATTTCCTTATTCATGATAAAGGTTTATTATTCATGCTAGAATTGTATTGATCGGAAACTTAAATACATGTGTGAATACATAAACGAATACCGTGTCCCTAGTAAGCCTCTATTAGACTAGCTCGTTGATCAAAGATGGCTAAGGTTTCCTAACCATAGACATGTGTTGTCATTTGATAACAGGAACACATCATTAGGAGAATGATGTGATGGACAAGACCCATCCATTAGCTTCGCATAATGATCGTTCAGTTTATTGATATTGCTTTCTTCATGTCAAATACATATTCCGTTGACTATGAGATTATGCAACTCCCGGATACCAGAGGAATACCTTGTGTGCTATCAAACGTCACAACATAGCTAGGTGATCATAAATATGCTCTAAAGGTATCTCCGAAGGTGTTTGTTGAGTTGGCATAGATCGAGATTAGGATTTGTCACTCTGAGTATCGGAGAGGTATCTCTGGGCCCTCTCGGTAATACACATCATAAGCTTCCAAGCAAATGACTAAGGAGTTAGTCACAAGGTGATGTATTATAGAATGAGTAAAGGGACTTGCCGGTAACGAGATTGAACTAGGTATGAAGATACTGATGACCAAATCTTGGGCAAGTAACATACCGATGGACAAAGTGAATTATGTATGTTGTCATCACGGTTCGACCGATAAAGATCTTCGTAGAAGATGTAGGAGCCAATATGGGCATCCAGGTTCCACTATTGGTTATTGACCGGAGAGGTGTCTCGGTCATGTCTACATAGTTCTCGAACCTGTAGGGTCCGCACGCTTAACGTTCGTTGATAATATACTGTTATATGAGTTATATGTTTTGGTGACCGAATGTTGTTCGAAGTCCCGGATGAGATCACGGACATGACGAGGAGTCTTGAAATGGTCGAGAGGTAAAGATTTATATATAGGACATGAAGGAAATATGCCCTAGAGGCAATAATTAAGTTTTTATTTTATATTTCCTTATTCATGATAAAGGTTTATTATTCATGCTAGAATTGTATTGATCGGAAACCATAATACATGTGTGAATATATAAACAAACACCGTGTCCCTAGTGAGCCTCTACTAGACTAGTTCGTTGATCAAAGATGGTTAAGGTTTCGTAACCATGGACATGAGTTGTCATTTGATAACGGGATCACATCATTAGGAGAATGATGTTATGGACAAGACACATCCGTTAGCTTAGCATAATGATCGTTCAGTTTTATTGATATTGCTTTCTTCATGTCAAATACATATTCCTTCGACTATGAGATTATGAAACTCACGGATACCGGAGGAATGCCTTGTGTGCTATCAAACGTCACAATATAATTGGGTGATTATAAAGATGCTCTACAGGTATCTCCGAAGGTGTTTGTTGAGTTGGCAAAGATCGAGATTAGGATTTATCATTCCGAGTTTCAGAGAGGTATCTCTAGGCCCTCTCGGTAATACACATCATAAGCTTGCAAGCAAACGACTAAGGAGTTTGTCACGAGGTGATGTATTATGGAACGAGTAAAGAGACCGGCCGGCAACAAGATTGAACTAGGTATGAAGATATTGACGATCGAATCTCGGGCAAGTAACATACCGATAGACAAAGGGAATTACGTATGTTGTCATAACAGTTCGACCGATAAAGATCTTCGTAGAATATGTAGGAGACAATATGGGCATCCAGGTTCCTCTATTGGTTATTGACCGGAGAGGTGTCTCGATCATGTCTACATAGTTGCCGAACCCATAGGGTCTGCACGCTTAACGTTCGATGACGATATGAGTTATGTGATTTGGTGAACGAATGTTGTTAGGAGTCCCGGATGAGATCACATACCTGACGAGGAGTCTAGAAATGGTGGAGAGGTAAAAGATTGATATATAGTATGATGGTATTCGGACACTGTAAGTGTTTCGGGGGGTACCGGGTACTTATCGGGTCATTGGAAGGTGTTCCGGGCACCCCCAACAAAAGATATGGGCCTTATGGGCCAAGAGGGGAAACTCACCAGTCAAAAGGGGCTGGAGCGCTCCCCATATGGGTAGGCCTAGGAGGAGAAGGAAAGAGGGGAAGGGGAAAGGAAAGAGAGGAATATGATTCCGTCGGATCACGGGTTCCAGCAAAACCCTTAAGGTTCGAACACTGGGGTGCACGCGAAGGTTTTCTCCCTATCAATCCGCGCCCAAGCTCTCTAAGATCTTGCAGACGGACTCGACGAACTCACAACATAGAAAGGCACAAGATTTATACTGGTTCGGGCCACCGTTGTGGTGTAATACTCTACTCCAGTGTGGTGGTGGTGGATTGCTCTTGGGTTGATGATGAACGGTACAAGGGGAAGAACAGCCTCCTGAGGTTGAGGTGTTCTTGTGCTTGGTGAACTTGTGTGGGTGGGATGCCTCTCGATCTGATCTCGATCCGATTGTCCCCCCTACTGTGGTGTCTAGTTCTACTTATATAGGCCCTGGTCCTCTCCCCAAATATTGAGCGGGAAGGGAGCCAACAACGCCAATTTGAAGGGGGACAACTAGTACAACTTATCCTGACAAAAGCGGTCTTCGCCTGCCAAAGGCTCTGGTGGTGACGCCGTCCTGGGCTCCATGGTGACCTCGGTCTTGCCGTCCTTTTGGTCTTGGTCTCGTTGCACCAATATGGAAACCTTTGCTTGATGCCTCGATTGTCATGGCTCACATCACGAGGACCTCGCGAGGTTTGCCATGCCTTGATCTTTCTGCCCCTCGCGAGCCTGCCTGGGGAGGCCGCTCACGAGGAGGTCTTGCGCCGTCCACTTCGCGAGGCTTAGCCCCTCGCGAGGGTCTTCAATTCCATGTCGATGAAGATGGGTCGTACAGAACTGCCAGCCCGGCCATGCCGTGGGCTGTAGGCAGGCAAGTCTGGGGACCCTGGTTCCCAGAACACCGACAGTAGCCCCCGGGCCTAAGGCGCGCTCGGGCTTGGCTTCGAGGGAAAGCCAAAGGGTCAAGCGCGGAGTGCCGCGGACCCAAAAAGCCTGCAGCCTTGGTTGACGTGTGGTGGTTGATTAGACGTGGGCGTCTCCGCTTCCCCATGCTGCCTTGGCAACTGTCTGTCTTGACAAAAAGGCTGACGCACACAGTGCTTGCCTTCATTGCTTGTTCCTCGCCTCGCTCCAGATCCCCTCTCTCGCTCCTTGCTGCCGGAACTTCCAGATCCGCTTCGACCCTGCTCCACATCGGCGACCAATGGCGCCGCGCAAGGTCAAGTCCTCCTCGGCGCCGGCCTGGTTCGAGCCAGCTCTTGATGCGCCCAACATCATGGAGAAGAACCTAGCCGCCACACCCTTGCTGACGGCGGGGGAGAGCAACGAGAGGGGGAAGACAAAGCTCCGTCTTGCCCCCGACGTGCCGGAGTCTGAGGGAAGCACCTTCTTTCCTTTCTTCACGAGCAGCATCGCCGCCGGGTTGGTTCCCACCTTTTCTGATTTCTTCTTCGAGATCCTCGACCACTTCGGGCTGCAGGCGTTGCATCTCCACCCCAACTCCGTTCTTCTCTTGTCTATCTTCGCCTACTATTGCGAGGCATACCTGGGCGTGATGCCATCCGTGGCACTGCTGCACCACTTCTTCTTCCTCTGCGTCACCGATGGCCATATCTCCGGGTGCGCCAACTTCATCGCAGCCTGCCAGGCCAACTCGATCTCGAACACCGGGAAGAGGGTTGGCAACGTCAGGGCCAAATGGGTCATGATGAGTGCCAAGTGCGTCCACCCATACTTGGAACTGCCGACGGAGGCGCCCCAGTCGGACAAGGGGTGGTCTCGTGTAGAGCTCACCGACGAGCGGGCGTTGTCGGTGTTGGAGCAGATGAAGACCGATTTGAAGACGGGAAATGCGAAGGCGGCCAAGGTGACGGGGGTCATGCTCCTGAGGGAATTCTTGACGCTCGCGTTGCTCCACACCAGGCGCGCACACGCCCCTTGTGGAAGCTTGGAGATGAAGAAGACAAAGTCCGTCTGAGCCCGGTGGCCCTACCTGATGATGAGCTGACTGCGGTTCTGCGCCTCTTGGTTGGGGACAACCAAGACTACACGCCGAGCGCCTTTCTTCCTTTGTCCATCGCAAGGATTGAGAGCAATTCGTTGCCTCCAGGCCGACCTTTGACGCGCGCGGGCTGGTGCCGCCGGCGCTCGCTGGGGCCTCCACAACGCCGAAGCCAGTGGAGGTGTCTTCTGACGAGTCCCGCGGGGAGGAAGAGGAGGAGGAGGACTCGAAGGAGATCCCCGAGGGAATGGGGGAGAACTCCCCCTTGAGCAAGGCCGACATCCTCCGCGCCCCTGACAACGCCGAGGTCGTTGCCCGCCAGGAGGTGAGGGAGTTGCCCCTCATCCCGACAAGGGGTAGATCGTCGCTGGTCTCTCGAGATGCTGCCTCCGACGTGGTACCGCCTGGGGCCGGCTCCGGCCCTTCTGTTGCGCCGTCTTCTATTCCCGGAGCCCGTGTGCCCACTCCTCAGGCCCCGATGCTTTCGGGTTTCAGGCTCACCAAGCGGAAGGTGGACTATGTCGCAGTGGATCAGTAAGTGCTTCGAGCTTCGTCTTGTTCCTACTTGTACTTTGCTATTTTCTGACATTCGCCCTTGGCTGATCAGGCCGATGTCTTCAGGGAAGAAGAGGAAGGGAGTTGCCGCGGCCATGCTGTTGGGGAACGTAGCAGAATTTTAAAATTTTCTACGCATCACCAAGATCAATCTATGGAGTCATCTAACAACGAGGGAGAGAGGAGTGCATCTACATACCCTTGTAGATCACGAGCGGAAGCGTTCAAGAGAACGGGGTTGATGGAGTCGTACTCGACGTGATCCAAATCACCAAAGATCCTAGTGCCGAACGGACGGCACCTCCGTGTTCAACACATGTATGGAGCGAGGACGTCTCCCGCGCCTTGATCCAGCAAGGAGGAGGGAGAGGTTGAGGAAGAGGGCTCCAACAGCAGCACGACGGCGTGGTGGTGATGAAGCTGCAGTACTCCAGCAGGGCTTCGCCAAGCTCTTATGGAGGAGGAGAGGTGTTGGGGAGGGGAGGGGCTGCGCCTTGGATGGTGTATGCAGCCCTCCCCTCACCCCTCTATTTATAGGGGAAAGCGGAAGGGGGCCGGCCCCCTCTAGATGAGATCTAGAGGGGGGCGGCGGCCAAGGGGAGGGGGGCTTGCCCCCCAAGCAAGGGGGCGCCCCCCATTAGGGTTTCCCCCAACCCTAGGCGCATGGGCCCTAGGGGGGTGTGGCGCCCCAACCCACTTGGGCTGGTTCCCTTCTCCATACAGCCCATAAGGCCCTCCGGAAGAGGTGGACCCTCCCGGTGGACCCCCGGAACCCCTCCGGTGGCCCCGGTACAATACCGATATGCCCCTGAAACTTTCCGGCGACCATATGACAACTTCCCATATATAAATCTTTACCTCCGGACCATTCCGGAACTCCTCGTGACATCCGGGATCTCATCCGGGACTCCGAACAACATTCGGTAATCACATACAAGTCTTCCTAACAACCCTAGCGTCACCGAACCTTAAGTGTGTAGACCCTACGGGTTCGGGAGACATGCAGACATGACCGAGATGACTCTCCGATCAATAACCAACAGCGGGATCTGGATACCCATGTTGGCTCCCACATGCTCCACGATGATCTCATCGGATGAACCATGATGTCGAGGATTCAATCAATCTGTATACAATTCCCTTTGTCAATCGGTGCGTTACTTGTCCGAGACTCGATCGTCGGTATCCCAATACCTTGTCTAGTCTCGTTACCGGCAAGTCACTTTACTCGTACCGTAATGCATGATCTCGTGATCAACCACTTGATCACATTGAGCTCATTATGATGATGCATTAGCGAGTGGGCCCAGAGATACCTCTCCATCATACGGAGTGACAAATCCCTGTCTCGATTCGTGCCAACCCAACAGACACTTTCGGAGATACCTGTAATGTACCTTTATGGTCACCCAGTTACGTTGTGACGTTTGGCACACCCAAGGCACTCCTACGGTATCCGGGAGTTGCAGAATCTCATGGTCTAAGGAAATGATACTTCACATTCAGAAAAGCTACAACAAATGAACTACACGATCTTTGAGCTAAGCTTAGGATTGGGTCTTGTCCATCACATCATTCTCCTAATGATGTGATCCCGTTATCAATGACATCTAATGTCCATAGTCAGGAAACCATGACTATCCTTTGATCAACGAGCTAGTCGACTAGAGGCTCACTAGGGACCTGTTGTGGTCTATGTATTCACACATGTATTACGATTTCCGGATAACACAATTATAGCATGAACAATAGACAATTATCATGAACAAAGAAATATAATAATAAGCATTTTATTATTGCCTCTAGGGCATATTTCGAACAGTCTCCCACTTGCACTAGAGTCAATATTCTAGTTACATTGTGATGAATCGAACACCCATGCAGTTCTGGTGTTGATCATGTTTTGCTCTAGGGAGAGGTTTAGTCAACGGATCTGCTACATTCAGGTCCGTATGTACTTTACAAATCTCTATGTCTCCATTTTGAACACTTTCACGAATGGAGTTGAAGCGACTTTTGATATGCCTGGTCTTCCTGTGAAACCTGGGCTCCTTGGCAAGGGCAATAGCTCCAGTGTTTTCACAGAAGAGGGTCATGGGGCCCGACGCATTGGGTATGACTCCTAGGTCGGTAATGAACTCCTTCACCCAGACTGCTTCTTGTGCTGCCTCCGAGGCTGCCATGTACTCCGCTTCACATGTAGATCCCGCCACAACGCTTTGCTTGCAACTGCACCAGCTTACTGCCCCACCATTCAAAATATACACGTATCCGGTTTGTGACTTAGAGTCATCCAGATCTGTGTCGAAGCTAGCATCGACGTAACCCTTTACGACGAGCTCTTCGTCACCTCCATAAACGACAAACATTTCCTGAGTCCTTTTCAGGTACTTCAGATATTCTTGACTGCTGTCTAGTGTTCCATGCCGGGATTACTTTGGTACCTTCCTACCAAACTCATGGCAAGGTTTACATCAGGTCTGGTACACAGCATAGAATACATGATAGACCCTATGGCCGAGGCATAGGGGACGACACTCATCTTTTCTCTATCTTCTGCCGTGGTCGGGCATTGAGCCGTGCTCAATCTCGTGCCTTGCAATACAGGCAAGAACCCCTTCTTTCACTGATCCATTTTGAACTTCTTCAATATCTTGTCAAGGTACGTACTCTGTGAAAGACCAATGAGGCATCTCGATCTATCTCTATAGATCTTGATGCCTAATATATAAGCAGCTTCTCCAAGGTCCTTCATTGAAAAACACTTGTTCAAGTAGGCCTATATGCTTTCCAAGAATTCTATATCATTTCCCATCAACAGTATGTCATCCACATACAATATGAGAAATGCTACAGAGCTCCCACTCACTTTCTTGTAAATGCAGGCTTCTCCATAAGTCTGCATAAACCCAAACGCTTTGATCATCTCATCAAAACGAATGTTCCAACTCCGAGATGCTTGCACCAGCCAATAAATCGAGCGTTGGAGCTTGCACACCTTGCCAGCATTCTTAGGATCGACAAAACCTTCCGGCTGCATCATATACAATTCTTCCTTAAGGAAACCATTAAGGAACGCCGTTTTGACATCCATTTGCCATATCTCATAATCATAGAATGCGGCAATTGCTAACATGATTCGGACGGACTTCAGCTTCGCTACGGGTGAGAAAGTCTCATCGTAGTCAACCCCTTGAACTTGTCGATAACCCTTAGCGACAAGCTGAGCTTTATAGATGGTCACATTACCATCCGCGTCTATCTTCTTCTTAAAGATCCATTTATTTTCTATGGCTCGCCGATCAACGGGCAAGTCTGTCAAAGTCCATACTTCAATTTCATACATGGATCCTATCTCAGATTTCATGGCTTCCAGCCATTTGTCGGAATCCGGGCCCGCCATCACTTCTTCATAGTTCGAAGGTTCACCGTTGTCTAACAACATGATTTCCAAGACAGGGTTGCCGTACCACTCTGGTGCAGAACGTGTCCTTGTGGACCTACGAAGTTCAGTAGCAACTTGATCCGAAGTTTCATGATCATCATCATCAACTTCCTCTATAGTCGGTGCAGGCACCTCAGGAACATTTTCTTGAGCTGCGCCACTTACCGGTTCAAGAGGTAATACTTCATCAAGTTCTACCTTCCTCCCACTTATTTCTTTCGAGAGAAACTCTTTCTCTAGAAAGGACCCATTCTTGGCAACAAAGATCTTGCCTTTGGATCTGAGGTAGAAGGTATACCCAACAGTTTCTTTAGGGTATCCTATGAAGACGCATTTTTTCGACTTGGGTTCGAGCTTTTCAGGTTGAAGTTTCTTGACATAAGCATCGCATCCCCAAACTTTTAGAAACGACAGCTTAGGTTTCCTCCCAAACCATAATTCATACGGTGTCGTCTCAACGGATTTCGACGGAGCCCTATTTAAAGTGAATGCGGCAGTCTCTAAAGCATAGCCCCAAAATGATAGCGGTAAATCGGTAAGAGACATCATAGATCGCATCATATCTAATAGAGTGCGATTACGACGTTCGGACACACCATTACGCTGAGGTGTTCCAGGCGGCGTGAGTTGTGAAACTATTCCAAATTTTCTTAAGTGTGTGCCAAATTCGTGACTCAAGTATTCTCCCCCATGATCTGATCGCAAGAACTTGATTTTCCTGTCACGTTGATTCTCAACCTCACTCTGGAATTCCTTGAACTTTTCAAAGGTCTCAGACTTGTGTTTCATTAAGTAGACATACCCATATCTACTCAAGTCATCAGTGAGGGTGAGAACATAACGATAGCCACCGCGAGCCTCAACACTCATTGGACCGCACACATCAGTATGTATGATTTCCAATAAGTTGGTTGCTCGCTCCATTGTTCCTGAGAACGGAGTCTTGGTCATTTTACCCATGAGGCATGGTTCGCACGTGTCAAATGATTCATAATCAAGAGACTCTAAAAGTCCATCTGCATGGAGCTTCTTCATGCGTTTGAAACCTATGTGACCAAGGCGGCAGTGCCACAAGTATGTGGGACTATCATTATCAACCTTACATCTTTTGGTATTCACACTATGAATATGTGTAGCATTACGCTCGAGATTCATTAAGAATAAACCATTCACCATCAGAGCATGACCATAAAACATATCTCTCATATAAATAGAACAACCATTATTCTCGGATTTAAATGAGTAGCCATCTCGTATTAAACGAGATCCTGATACAATGTTCATGCTCAAAGCTGGCACTAAATAACAATTATTGAGGTTTAAAACTAATCCCATAGGTAAATGTAGAGGTAGCGTGCCGACGGCGATCACATCGACCTTGGAACCATTCCCGACGCGCATCGTCACCTCGTCCTTCGCCAGTCTCCGCTTATTCCGCAGCTCCTGCTTTGAGTTACAAATGTGAGCAACTGCACCGGTATCAAATACCCAGGAGCTACTATGAGTACTGGTAAGGTACGCATCAATTACATGTATATCACATATACCTTTCGTGATGCCGGCCTTCTTGTCCGCTAAGTATTTGGGGAAGTTCCGCTTCCAGTGACCACTTCCCTTGCAAAAAAAACACTCAGTCTCGGGCTTGGGTCCATTCTTTGGCTTCTTCCCGGCAGCTTGCTTACCGGGCGCGGCAACTCCCTTGCCGTCCTTCTTGAAGTTCTTCTTACCCTTGCCTTTCTTGAACTTAGTGGTTTTATTCACCATCAACACTTGATGTTCCTTTTTGACTTCTACCTCTGCTGATTTCAGCATTGCAAATACTTCAGGGATGGTCTTTTCCATCCCATGCATATTGAAGTTCATCACAAAGCTCTTGTAGCTCGGTGGAAGCGACTGAAGGATTCTGTCAATGACTGCGTCATCCGGGAGATTAACTCCCAGCTGAGTCAAGCGGTTATGCAACCCAGACATTTTGAGTATGTGCTCACTGACAGAACTATTTTCCTCCATCTTACAGCTGAAGAACTTGTCGGAGACTTCATATCTCTCGACCCCGGCATGAGCTTGAAAAACCATTTTCAGCTCTTTGAACATCTCATATGTTCCGTGTCTCTCAAAACGCTTTTGGAGCCCCGGTTCTAAGCTGTAAAGCATGCCGCACTGAATGAGGGAGTAATCATCAGCACATGTCTGCCAAGCGTTCATAACTTCTTGGTTCTGTGGGACGGGTGCGTCACCTAGCGGTGCTTCTAGGACATAATCTTTCTTGGCAGCTATGAGGATGATCCTCAGGTTCCGGACCCAATCCGTATAGGTGCTGCCATCGTCTTTCAGCTTGGTTTTCTCTAGGAACGCGTTGAAGTTGAGGACAATGTGGGCCATTTGATCTACAAGAAATATTGTAAACATTTTAGACTAAGTTCATGATAATTAAGTTCATGTATTCAAATTATTAAATGAACTCCCACTCAGATAGACATCCCTCCAGTCATCTAAGTATAACATGATCCGAGTTAACTAGGCCGTGTCCGATCATCACGTGAGACGGACTAGTCAACATCGGTGAACATCTTCATGTTGATCGTATCTTCTATACGACTCATGCTCGACCTTTCGGAATTCTGTGTTTCGAGGCCATGTCTGTACATGCTAGGCTCGTCAAGTCAACCTAAGTGTATTGCGTGTGTAAATCTGTCTTACACCTGTTGTATTCGAACGTTAGAATCTATCACACCCGATCATCACGTGGTGCTTCGAAACAACGAACCTTCGCAACGGTGCACAGATAGGGGGAACACTTTCTTGAAATTATTATTACGAGGGACCATATTATTTAATCTACCGTCATTCTAAGCAAATAAGATGTAAAACATGATAAACATCACATGCAATCAAATAGTGACATGATATGGCCAATATCATTTGCTCCTTTGATCTCCATCTTCGGGGCTCCATGATCATCGTTGTCACCGGCATGACACCATGATCTCCATCATCGTGTCTTCTTGAAGTTGTCTCGTCATCTATTACTTCTACTACTATGGCTAACACTTTAGCAATAAAGTAAAGTAATTACATGACGTTTATGTTGACACGCAGGTCATAAATAAATAAAGACAACTCCTATGGCTCCTGCCGGTTGTCATACTCATCGACATGCAAGTCGTGATTCCTATTACAAGAACATGATCAATCTCATATATCACATATATCATTCATCATTCATCACAACCTTTGGCCATATCACATCACAAACAACTTGCTGCAAAAACAAGTTAGACGTCCTCTAATTGTTGTTGCAAGTTTTTACGTGGCTGCTATAGGTTTCTAGCAAGAACGTTTCTTACCTACGCCAAAACCACAACGTGAATTACAAATTTCTATTTACCCTTCATAAGGACCCTGTTCATCGAATCCGATCCGACTAAAGTGGGAGAGACAGACACCCGCCAGCCACCTTATGCAACTAGTGCATGTTAGTCGGTGGAACCGGTCTCACGTAAGCGTACGTGTAAGGTTGGTCCGGGCCGCTTCATCCCACGATGCCGCCGAATCAAGATAAGACTAGTAACAGCAAGCAAATTGACAATATCGACGCCCACAACTACTTTGTGTTCTACTCGTGCATAGTAACTACGCATAGACCTAGCTCATGATGCCACTGTTGGGGAACGTAGCAGAATTTTAAAATTTTCTACGCATCCCCAAGATCAATCTATGGAGTCATCTAGCAATGAGGGAGAGAGGAGTGCATCTACATACCCTAGTAGATCACGAGCGGAAGCGTTCAAGAGAACGGGGTTGATGGAGTCGTACTCGACGTGATCCAAATCACCGAAGATCCTAGTGCCGAACGGACGGCACCTCCGCGTTCAACACACGTACGGAGCGAGGACGTCTCACGCGCCTTGATCCAGCAAGGAGGAGGGAGAGGTTGAGGAAGAGGGCTCCAACAGCAGCACGATGGCGTGGTGGTGATGAAGCTGGAGTACTCCGGCAGGGCTTCGCCAAGCTCTTATGGAGGAGGAGAGGTGTTGGGGAGGGGAGGGGCTGCGCCTTGGATGGTGTATGCAGCCCTCCCCTCACCCCTCTATTTATAGGGGAAAGGGGAAGGGGGATGGCCCCCTCTAGATGAGATCTAGAGGGGGGGCGGCGGCTAAGGGGAGGGGGGCTTGCCCCCCAAGCAAGGGGGCGCCCCTCCATTAGGGTTTCCCCCAACCCTAGGCGCATGGGCCCTAGGGGGGTGTGGCGCCCCAGCCCACTTGGGCTGGTTCCCTTCTCCATACAGCCCAAAAGGCCCTTCGGAAGAGGTGGACCCTCCCGGTGGACCCCCGGAACCCCTCCGGTGGCCCCGGTACAATACCGATATGCCCCTGAAACTTTCCGGCGACCATATGACAACTTCCCATATATAAATCTTTACCTTCGGACCATTCCGGAACTCCTCGTGACGTCCGGGATCTCATCCGGGACTCCGAACAACATTCGTTAATCACATACAAGTCTTCCTAACAACCCTAGCGGCACCGAACCTTAAGTGTGTAGACCGTACGGGTTCAGGAGACATGCAGACATGACCGAGACGACTCTCCGGTTAATAACCAACAGCGGGATCTGGATACCCATGTTGGCTCCCACATACTCCACGATGATCTCATCGGATGAACCACGATGTCGAGGATTCAATCAATCTATATATAATTCCCTTTGTCAATTGGTACGTTACTTGTCCGAGGCTCGATCATCAGTATCCCAATACCTTGTTCATTCTCGTTACCGGCAAGTCACTTTACTTGTACCGTAATGCATGATCCCGTGATCAACCACTTGATCACATTGAGCTCATTATGATGATGCATTACCGAGTGGGCCCAAAGATACCACTCCGTCATACGGAGTGACAAATCCCAGTCTCAATTCGTGCCAACCCAACAGACACTTTCGGAGATACCTGTAATGTACCTTTATAGTCACCCAGTTACGTTGTGACGTTTGGCACACCCAAGGCACTCCTACGATATCCGGGAGTTGCACAATCTCATGGTCTAAGGAAATGATACTTGACATTCAGAAAAGCTACAGCAAACGAACTACACGATCTTTGAGCTAAGCTTAGGATTGGGTCTTGTCCATCACATCATTCTCCTAATGATGTGATCCCGTTATCAATGATATCTAATGTCCATAGTCAGGAAACCATGACTATCCTTTGATCAACGAGCTAGTCGACTAGAGGCTCACTAGGGACGTGTTGTGGTCTATGTATTCACACATGTATTACGATTTCCGGATAACACAATTATAGCATGAACAATAGACAATTATCATGAACAAAGAAATATAATAATAACCATTTTATTATTACCTCTAGGGCATATTTCCAACACATGCCCCCTCTGCTAAGAAGAGGGGCGACAGCACCCTCACCTCCCCAGCCCGGTCGCCCTCGCGAGGCCGAGAGGTGCATCGGCAGGATGAACCATCCCCCGTGGCCCCGCTGGCTCCGGAAGTGCCGGCACCCGGCTCTGCTGATGAGGTCCCAAGGGCTCCGGAGCCCTCGATCTTCCAGGCTCTAGTAACAACGTCACCTCCTCCTCCTGCCGCGCCTCCGGCCCCATGTTCTTCTACCTCCTCCACAGTCTTGGAGCGTGTCTTCTTGGGAATGGCTAAGCTGCGGGAAGACCTCCTAGGCACGGACCCGCACCTAGTGGCCGGGCGACTAGAGCTGGCCTCGGGCTGGCTTCATTCCGACTCGGCAGTTCGAGCGTCGCTGAGCCAGGCCGCGGCGGCCTCCGAGAAGGAGAGGCAGGCCGCCGCCAGAGCTGCGGCCGACCGTGAGGCGGCATTGAAGGATGCTGTGGCCGCTCGCGACCACTGCCAAGAGCTAGAGGGCGATCTGAAGAGGCTGCACGACGAGCGCGCAAAAGAAACACGTGACCATGAAGCAAGGGAGGAGGAGATGAAGGCTCGGGAGGACGCCATCAAGGGCCGCGACGCCGAGCTGGGGAAGCTGACAAAGGCGCAGACCGCTTAGCGCAGTCGACTGGAGGGGCTGGAGCAGAAGGTGAAGGCGAGGGAGGCCGAGCTCGACGCCAAGGCGAAGATCCTGGCCGAAGACTGTGTGGCGTTCTCGCTTCTTGAGAAGAGGACTAGCGTGGCACTGAAGTCACTGTACGAGAAGGGCCTGGAGAAGCCGCTGACCACCGACGAAGATGGCCCTGCTTAGCTGCTTCCCCACTTGGTGAAGGTGCTTGAGGAAGTCGTAGAGGGCATCGGTCCCATGGCTGAGGCAGAGACTCGTGTCCTTTCTTCACCTGCGCTAACGCGTGTCTTCAGCCATCTGTACCTTCGTGACCCCAATGCTCGTCTCGACGAGCTGCTGGAGCCTGTGGCCAATGAACATTGTGCGACCGCCGCCGCAGCCGTAAAAGGTCAAGTGGAGGCCCTGCTAAAGAAGTTCCGCGGCTTCGTCCTCGCGCCCTCGACCGGCGATGCCACCGATCCTGCGGTTGGTGGTGCGGGTGAAAGCGACGCTACCGAGGGAGGAGCACCTTCTACAGGCGATGGCAGTGTCCAGGGGTGACCTACGGCTGCTTTCCTGTTTCATTCCTGCAATATGCATCAGGCCTCGTGGAGGCGTTAAACTTTCATTTGATATTGTGAGAATAATATGCCTTGTAATATTTGCTTCGAGATTTTGCGATTTTCTTCCTATTTGCTTTGTGTTCTGCGTTGGTAGAGCCCGGCCCCGCGCATACCTCAACCGTCGTTGGGCCGACCGGAGACCAGGACGGACCAAGGCTCCTGAGTTGCGATGCTCAGGAGTCCCCCTTAACGTGCAAACATCTTACAGGGAGAGTGCGCGAGGGTAGGTTAGGGTAGGTTGATTTTCTACGTCGGCAGAGCCCGGCCCCATGCATACCTCAACCGCTGTTGGGCTGACCGGAGACCAGGACGGACCAAGGAGTGAGGGGCTACGTGACCAGTTAGGCTCCTGAATCGCGATGCTCGGGAGTCCCCCTTGACGTGCAAACAATCTCTATACCTTTGCCCTCGCCGAGGCTCGGCTCGGGAGGGTCGTGCGACGACCAGGTCCGGGAGACCTGGTTGGGTGGCGTGCGCTTGGGCGTGACCCGAGCGCAGCCCCCATGCCCACCCCCCTCGCACGGCTCTCCTGAGGGGAGGCATTGTGGTGAGGCCGGACGCTGAGCTCTGGAGCTCCCTGAGGTTGGTACGAACGTGAAGCCGCCCTTAGTTGTTTATCACCAGCACGGAGCATAGTGCTTCCGCTTGTGCACGGGCATAGCCGCTCCTTGGCAGTGTCGACGGCCAGCGCAGAGCATGGTGCTTCCACTTGTGTGTGGGAGGGGGGCTCCCTCTACGGAGAGCCCCCGGGGCGTGTACAGCCCCGCCCTAACACGTGGCTTGCACGGCACGGCTAGACGAGGTGTATCTGGGCAGTCGTGAGCCAGCGCGGGACTCAGAAGGCCCTACCTCAAGGCGGGTTGTGCCTGGTCTTGGTTCCTATTCGCTGTGCTGGTCCTGCGAGGTGGTCAGACAACCTGCGCCGAACGAATCTCCTGAGGTTATCACGTGAGAAAGCCAAGCACCAATGGCCCTAGGAGGTGACGTAAATGGGGCCGGCCCGCCAGACAGAGCTCAGCCATTGGATTTATCGACGCTGCAGGGACGGGCCCGAGCACAGACGCCGTGCTCAACTTACTCACGCGAAGTGTCCTGAAGAAAGGCGGCCGACGTCGGTCCCCATGATGGGTGGTGATCGAGCAAGTAGTAATCATAGGTAGATCAGACATGAGAGTAGCTGGCTTAAATAAATGCATGGGAGATATGTGCCACTGGGTCAGGCCCGAGCGGCTTGGGGATGATGCAGCCCGAGGGGCGCCCCCAACACGGTAAGATGAAGACATAAAAAGGGGAACATACCACAGGGACGGACCCACATGGCCTGAGAATGATGCAGCCCGAGGGGCGCTCCCAGCTAGATGAACTTGGAAAGATGTCACCTGGTCATGTTGACGAAGGAGAGTTGGGGCAGCTGAAGGTGCACGACGAAGGGGTTGCTCCTCACGAGCCTCCGGAGCTCTGAGCCTCGGGAGGCTCTGGGGGCTTAGGTGGTTCCTTGAGGACCGTCTCCATCTCTATCAGGACGGCGTGGTGCCTGGCCTCCTGAGCTGCTAGGATGCGCCGCAAGTTGCACTGGTAGGCGGACGATACACTCGGCAGGCCAAAGGATATGCGAACGTAGCTGTGCGGTGGGCCCTTGCAGTGTCCCACGCGCGAAGGCCAGAAAAGCTCCTAAGAAGCGGCCCTGTTGAGCCCTGGAACGTCGATGCAGACACGCAGCCCGGCATCCTCGCTTGGATGGGAAGCTGCGTCTCGTGGGCGACGGTTGCCACGCATGGCCCTTGCGTCTTGCAATCCCTGGGTGGTCTTGGTGATGAACTCCTGAACGGTGGGCAATCCATGCCATGTGCCCTCCTGAGGGAAACGTGCCGCGAAGCACACCTCCAAGTGGTGCCCAAGCACCTCCCTCGTGACGTGGGCAAGGTCTGAGGCCTTCTAGAAGAAAGCCCCCGAGCCCTGCCCGAGAAGGGCGCCGGGCGCGCTTCCTATGCGATGGAGGGAGGTGCCCCTGGAGCGGGCGCTGATCTTGACGAGGCTCTGGCTGTGACGCCACCCTCCTGAGGTCCTGCGCGTCGCAGCTGCTTCTTCTTCTTGGAGATGGCCTCAGGAGGGCCCTCGCCCTTGCTATCGGGGACGTCGATTGCTGCAGCTTGGAAGGCACGCTCGAGGGAGCACACCGCGTCTCTTTCTTCACATGGGACCGTGATGATCCCGCCGCTTCCCGGCATCTTGAGGACATTGTAGCCGTGATGGGTCAGCGCCATGAATTTGGCCAGGGCTGGATACCCGAGGATGGCATTATACGGCAGACGGATGTGCACGGCGTTGAAGTTGATGAGCTTGGTGCGGTAGTTCTTACGTTCCCCGAAGGTGACAGGGAGGCGGACCTGCCCTATCGGTGTGGTGGAACTGTCGGTCACTCCTGAGAAAGGCTTCGTGGGCTAAAGCTGGTCATACGGCACTTGGAGGCTGTCGAACGTGTCGACAGACAAGACATTGAGCCCTGCGCCACCGTCGATGAGGGTCTTGGTAACTTGCACATTGCTGATGACTGGGGAGCAAAGCATCGGGAGGGCGCCAGCGGTAGCTGCGCACTTGAGCTGATCTGCCAAATTGAACGTGATGGGGCACTATGACCATCTGAGTGGGTGTGTGGCTTCGATCTTGGGGAGGACTGCATTCAGTTCACGAGCAAACTGCTTGAAGATACGCTACGAGGTTGGGGCCTGGGCTCCGCCCAAGATGCAGGTGATAGCACGCAGTTCCTGGAAGCCCCCAGCCCCCTCGTCCTGATGGTGTTCGTCATTCCTTCTTGGCGATGGCGGCAGCGGAGGGAGTCCGGCGTTACCTTGAGGACAATCCTCACGAGGCTGATCGCTCCAGGCGCCCTCGCGAGGATGATCCTACCAGCGGTCCTCACGAGGCCGGTCGCGCCACTCCTGGCGCGGGCCACGGTCGTCCCAGCGTCCGCCACCACGTCCTCCTCGGCCGTAGCCCCGGTCGCCACGCTCGGGGCGCCGACCGAAGCGTCCTTCGCGGATGGCTCTGAGCTCTTGACAGTCGTTGGTGTTGTGGGTGTTCTGGTTGTGGAAGGCGCAGAACAGACGGCTGCCCTTGGATGACTCTGGTTGGTCTCTACCACGTGATGCGTCTCCAATGTATCTATAATTTTTTATTGTTCCATGCTATTATATTATCTGTTTTGGATGTTTATGGGCTTTATTATGCACTTTTATATTATTTTTGGGACTAACCTATTAACCTAGAGCCCAGTGCCAGTTTTTGTTTTTTCCTTGTTTTAGAGTATCGCAGAAAAGGAAAATCAAATAGTCCAATTGACCTGAAACTTCACGGAACTTATTTTTGGACCAGAAGAAGCCCACGGAGTATCGTGGACAGCCCGGAGATCCACCGACGTACTTCTTCCTCCTATATATACCCATATACTCTAAAACTTCGAGGAACACAATAGATCGGGAGTTCCACCACCAGAAGCCTCCGTAGCCACCGAAAACCAATCTAGACCCGTTCTGGCACCCTGCCGGAGGGGGAATCCCTCACCGGTGGCTATCTTCATCATCCCGGTGCTCTATATGACGAAGAGAGAGTAGTTCTCCCTCAGGGCTGAGGGTATGTACCAGTAGCTATGTGTTTGATCTCTCTCTCTCTCGTGTTCTTGAGGTGGTACGATCTTGATGTATCGCGAGGTTTGCTATTATAGTTGGATCTTATGATGTTTCTCCCCCTCTACTCTCTTGTAATGAATTGAGTTTTCCGTTTGAAGTTATCTTATCGGATTGAGTCTTTAAGGATTTGAAAACACTTGATGTATGTCTTGCGTGAGATACTCGTGGTGACAACGGGGTATTCTATTGATCCACTTGATGTATGTTTTGGTGATCAACTTGTGGGTTCCGCCCATCAACCTATGCATAGAGGTTGGCACACATTTTCATCTTGACTCTCCGGTAGAAACTTTGGGGCACTCTTTGAAGTTCTTTGTGTTGGTTGAATACATGAATCTAAGATTATGTGACGCATATCGTATAATCATGCCCACGGATACTTGAGGTGACATTGGAGTATCTAGGTGACGTTAGGGTTCTGGTTGATTTGTGTCTTAAGGTGTTATTCTAGTACAAAGTCAAGGATAGATTGAACGGAAAGAATAGCTTCGTGTTATTTTACTACGTACTCTTGAATAGTTCGATCAGAAAGGATAACTTTGAGGTGGTTTCGTACCCTACCATAATCTCTTCGTTTGTTCTCCGCTATTAGTGACTTTGGAGTGACTCTTTGTTGCATGTTGAGGGATAGTTATATGATCCAATTATGTTATTATTGTTCAGAGGACTTGCACTAGTGAAAGTATGAACCCTAGGCCTTGTTTCAACGCATTGCAATACCGTTTGTGCTCGCTTTTATCATTAGTTACCTTGCTGTTTTTATATTTTCAGATTACAAATACCTTTATCTACCATCCATATACCACTTGTATCACCATCTCTTCGCCGAACTAGTGTACCTATACAATTTACCATTGTATTGGATGTGTTGGGGAAACAAGGGACTCTTTGTTATTTGGTTGCAGGGTTGCTTGAGAGAGACCATCTTCATCCTACGCCTCCTACGGATTGATAAACCTTAAGTCATCCACTTGAGGGAAATTTGCTACTGTCCTACAAACCTCTGCACTTGGAGGCCCAACAACGTCTACAAGAAGAAGGTTGTGTAGTAGACATCAAGCTCTTTTCTGGCGTTGTTGCCGGGGAGATTAGCGCTTGAAGGTATATCTTTAGATCTTGCAATCAAATTTTTTTGTTTCTTGTTTTAGCACTAGTTTAGTTTATAAAAGAAAATAAAAAATGGAATTGAGGTTACCGCATATGCTTCATCTTTTTAATGTCTTTCATGAAAATAAGGATTCTGATAATTTTGCTCAAGTGCTAGAAGAAGAATGCATTAGAATGCTTGGCACTAGATATTTGAATGATGATCATGATTGCAATGTTGTTAGTATGAATTCCTTGAATATCCTTGATGCTAATGATATGCAAAGCCACAAGCTTGGGGAAGCTATGTTTGATGAAGATGATATTTTTTATCCCCCAAGTTTTGATGGGAAAATTTATTATGATGAAAGCATGCCTTCTACTTATGATGATTATATTGATAAAAGTGGATTTGGAGAGGTCATGACTTTATTTTGTGATGAATCCACTATTTCGGAAGAGGTTCCAATTGATTATGAGAACAAAGTTACTATCTATGATGATTATTGTGATGACTTGTATGCTATAAATAATAATAATAACCAGGAAACTTGTCATCATGATTTTAGTGTTCAATTGGATTATGCCTCACATGATAGTTATTTTGTTGAGTTTGCTCCCACTACTATTCCGAATGAGAAGAAATTTGCTTATGTGGAGAGTAATAAAAATTCTATGCTTATGCATCATGAAAATAATGCTTTATGTGATAGCTATATTGTTGAATTCATTCATGATGCTACTAAAATTTATTATGAGGGAGGAATATATGCTTGTAGGAATTGCAATAATGTCAAGTTTCCTCTCTATGTGCTTAAAATCTTGAAGTTATGCTTGTTTTGCCCTCCTATGCTAGTTGATTATTGTTCTCATAAGTTGTTTAATCACAAAATCCCTATGCATAGGAATAGGGTTAGACTTAAATGTGCTAGTCATATTCTTCATGATGCTCTCTTTATGTTTCAATTCTTATCTTTTATGTGAGCATCATTGAAATCATCATGCCTAGCTAGGGGCGTCAAACGATAGCGCTTGTTGGGAGACAACCCAACTTTATTTTTGTCCCTTGCTTTTTGCTCCTGTTTAGTAATAAATAATTTATCTAGCCTGTGTTATGATTGAGTTTTTATGTTTTAATTAGTGTTTGTGCCAAGTAGAACCATTGGGAAGACTTGGGGAAACTCTTGTTGATCTTGCTGTAAAAAACAGAAACTTTAGCGCTCACGAGAATTGCTGCCATTTTTTTATTGGAGAGTGATATTTAGTTAATTCTTTTTGCAGATGATTAATAGATATATTCTTAGTTCCAGAAATTTATTTTAGAATTTTTGGGGTTCCAGAAGTATACGTTTGATCCAGATTACTACAGACTGTTCTGTTTTTGACAGATTCTGTTTTCTATGTGTTGTTTACTTATTTTGATGAATCTATGGCTAGTAAAAGAGTTTATAAACCATAGAGAATTTGGAATACAGTAGGTTTAACACCAATACAGTTGTTTTCTATTTTGAGTTTTGTGTTGTGAAGTTTTCATGTTTTGGGTAAAGATTCAATGGATTATGGAATAAGGAGTGGCAAGAGCCTAAGCTTGGGGATGCCCAAGGCACCCCAAGGTAATATTCAAGGACAACCAAAAG